>NC_137044.1:19589758-19762258 GCF_032717465.1 Coenobita brevimanus
TCTCCTGTAAACTGGCCTGGTTCTCTTGCATGGTGGTGTGACGTTCTCTCAGAAGTGCCAGCTCTTCCCTGACCAGCCTCAGCACCTGCAGCACTGTCCACACGCTGACCACCTCATGCATGCCTTCTTTTTCATATGCTGAAACGAAAAATGTCTGCAATATATACTGTCATGAAGACGAGACTAAAGGCCAAATTCAGAAGTCACAATTTTTGCTTTTATTCGACCTCTAAGCCTAACTGGAAGAAAGTTGTAGTCGGGATGCAGATCATAAAAAAAGTTGCCGTTTGCAGATAGAAGTTTTTCTAGACTGTATGAATAAATATGTCATCGTGAAGTGTTCCTCGTACTGTCTAACTTTGAACTTTCCGTTCTTAGTTAGAAGCTTTTCTAGGCTCCGTGAGTTACAATATTATCGCGAAGTGTTCCTCGTGCAATCTAGCTTTGAACTATCACCCTCTCACTGGACAGCAAGTTTTCAGGCGAATCAACTCCTGGCTACCACTATCCTCATCCCATTGATAAGAATGAAGAATGAACAGAAATTATGACTCACGACGCTTTGTTCCATAGCCACATCAATATCCAACTTGGTTATTGTCAACCAAATGCGAAGTTGATTAGGAGATTTTGTCCTCTAAATACACTGAACACCCATGCAAATAAACTCTTGGTGAAGACCCAACGGTGGTTCTAAAAAGACTCCCTTGAATATGAATGACTATCTCTAATGTCAAATGCATAGAAGCCTTAAAGGATGGCCACAAAACATCGACTCCATGTCACCTTGTCCCCTACCATTTCACTGCCCTCTTCCCAGATGAACACCCCCTGTCTCTGAAACCCCTCCATTTCATCCCTCCATCTCATCCTCGGCCACCCCTACCACTCGCCCCCCCCTCCACCTCACTCACACACAGTCTCCTCGTTAGTTTCTCGTTCTCCATGCCCCCCACATGGCCAAAGCACCTCAGTGAAAATCTCCTACCTCTTACTATCATTTCAGCAAGCACACCACAAAGCTCTTTCACTTCCTCATTTGTCAGCCTATCTCTCCACATAACTCCACATGCTCCTCTCAAATAATTTATTTCCACTGCTCCCACTCCTGACTTGTATCCCTCCAACGTGGCCTAAGGTTCACTTCCATACGTTAGAGTTGGTATGACAAAACTATCATTCAGCGACTATTTTACTTCCATGCTTACTTCCCAAATTTTTATCACTGCTTTCAAAGAACCAACAACCTTTATTCCTTGTTGTACCCTTTCAAGCACTTCATCATCCAAACTTCCATCCTTTCTCATCACACTACCGACGTACTTAAATGTTCTCATATTTTCCATTTCCTCTTCATCCAACCTTACTGTATATTCAGTGACTTCATTACTCTCGAAGACCGTAACTTTACTCTTCATTATAATCACCTTTAGATTCCATTTCTTACACACACTCATAAATTCATTCACCAAGCCTTGCAGCTCCCCTTCGTTTTCACTTAACAATACAGTATCTGCAAACAACAGTACAGGATTATTCGAAACGCTGTCCTCTCTCATTAAGGCCGCTCCAACATCCACTGCCCTACTTTGTATCTTTTTTTATAACCCTATCCATATTCAGATTGAACAACTATGGAAACATGACACATCTCTGCTCCAATCCAAGAGTCATATGGAAAAATTCACTCAGTTCACTATCCATATGCACTGCAGCCTAAGCACCCTCATACATACTCTTCAGTGTATTCAACAACTTTCCGTTTACTCCATAATTAATTGTTAATGATCATCATCATCACCCGGACCTCCTTTCCTACCCTAGGGTGGGTTATATTACTATTTTTTATATTCGTTTTCTATCCACTCCGTAATATGATTTCTCCAAATTCATGAAGGCTGCATACGACTTCTTTCCCTTCTTTAGAAACTTTTACACTAAAGACCCAAGATTGAATGTCTGATCTACACAACCTTTTCCCTCCCTAAACCTCCCTGTTCTTCTCCAACTAATTCCTCTGTTATTTCTCTAACTCTGTCAATATGCATCATACCATATACTGTTCATATTACACTCAAATGCGAATGCCTCATTGATTACCAGACATTTTTTTCCCACTTTTCCGTTGTACAGGAAAACAAATTATAACAGACTGCCAATCCTCCGGGGCTCTACTCGTACCTTCGTCCCAGGCCAATCTGCACATCTTCAATATCCATTCCGCTACTGTCTTCCCTATGCTTCAGCATTTCACCACACACTCCAACAATTTCTGTGGATTTCCCCATTTCGACGTTCTTCATTGATTCCACTATTTCCATCCCACTGATCTCTTCATGTCTTCTCACCTCATTTCTTCTTCTACCAGCAATTCTCCAGCTACTTATACTCGCATTACTTTCATTCTCTATGTTTAACAGTTCCTTAAAGTGTTCTTTCCATCTCCTCACTTTTTATTCCTTCTACACTAGCAATATGCCAATTTTTATTCTTCACTCCCTTACGAACTTCTTAATCATCCTGTCTAACTCTCTACCTGTTTCCAGAACATTTTCTTACATTCCCTCAACTTTACTCTGATATTCCTTTCAAATACCTCATCTACTGTCTTATAACTTTCTCGTACTAATCTTTTCACCTCACTCTTCCTCTCAACATAAAACTCTCTCTTCTGTCTCTCAAATTCCTCCATGCCTCTGCTTCCCATTCACTCACTATATGCTTTCTTCTCTGGCGCCACAACTTTTCTCTTCATTCCACCATGCTGTTTCCTGCACCTCCTTTCGTCTTCTCTTCACCGCACACACCACCTCACGTTCCGCACAGAGTTCTTCTGTGATTATCTTGCACACACCTTCCACTCTCCCATCTGCTTCAAATCATATTTACCCAATTGTCTCGATAATGTTGTCGTAGGTACTTATAGGGAGATAGGGCGGTCGGTTGTAGATAGTTGGAGCGCTACCAGAATGAAGTCGTGAGACATAGTATGGCTCGAACTTGTCGCTGCTTATTAACGGTGTGTCGTCGACTAGAGTGCATAGGCAGGTCTCTCTCTTTCTATCTCAATTTTCCCCTTTGTGTATCAGCGAGATGAGTTAGGACACTCTTGAGTTACAAAGTTTATTGTACAGTTATATCGAATTGTGATTTACAGCATAACGTAGTGTGACGGCAAAGCCTCCTAGCTGACCCCCATGTTAGCGGGCCTTCTCTCCAACCCCTTCTAATCTGAAGGGAATCTCTCTGACATTATATACAGCTTGGAGTGAATGTGTGTGTGATGTAGTGTCTAGCAGATTTCTATTCATGTGGACTAACCGACTAGGGATGGTTACTCCACGTTTTTTAATACGTCATGAAATTCTTGGTCGTCCGGACTACAAAGAGATTGTTTGGGATACATTATATGTTAAGAATTCTTGATGGTCTGGGACAACACGATTGTGGATATACATTATATGGATTGACATTCCTAGTGGGCAGCTGTGTATGTCTCCAGCAGACAGTACATCCTGTACTTTGTGTTATGAGATATATACCGTACTATTGCCTACATAATGTCTACATATCACTCGGTCACACAAGGCTGTCGTACCAACGATAGTAAATATTGTCATAATATACCTGTATATTATATACACATTACAATCAACCTGTAAGCTAATGACGTGAAATATATAATATTGTAAAAGTTACATAATTGTGACAATGTAATGATTATAATTGTAGTTATTGTAGAAATACAACTGTAATGTAATAAAACTGTACATGTATAATAGACATATAAACTTAATAGCAATATTGAAATAATACAATGGCAAGTCTGTTGTAGTTATACAATATATATGGAATGGACTTGCTCTATATATTTACATATATAAATGAGACAGTAGTATACTTAAAGGAAGCCCGTATTATGTGTAACTCATATTTTGTTCTTTTATATATATATATATATATATATATATATATATATATATATATATATATATATATATATATATATATATATATATATATATATTGTTACGGAACAGAGAAAGATAATGTACACTTTACGTGAGAATGCTAAAAATCACTACTGTCCCGTAAAGTTCCAGGTTCAAAACAAAGAGTTAGGTAAAATTACAAGTTAAAGTTTAATGCTTAAATTAACAACAAAACATTCAGGACTCATAAAGATAATGTAATGGCAAATAAACAGGTTAAATATATGGTTAACTGCAATAGCCTCTATTAACACGAAATTAGCAAGAATAAATTTATCTAAGTCAGCCCTGATAAAATGAGATACCAGATAATACTCAGTGAATGCCAGATAAATTATTACAGATACAAACTATTATCAAAAATGACTGACATAAAACCCAACATTAATCAAAAAACCTCACTAGGCCTAAGAATTAACCTTATGCTACACAGTACAAGAAAAAATACAACAACAGTTATACTCAAATTACACACAGCTGCTAGATGTTTGGAGATTTCTTGAGCACTCACAATAATAATATCTGTACAGGGGAGGACAGAGATGTGAACAAAATGAGGAGCAGATCTAAGTGGCGATGATGCAGAGACTGAGCTCATTATATAGGGGCCAGCAGAGCCTGATACAACTTGTAAGCAGGACGCGCAAATGAAGCCATGGGGGCAAAGAGCTGATAATCCCGCTCTAAGCAACAGAGAGAACGACTTACTCTACTATAACGGTAGAAGGGGGGAACTGAGGCAGAACACGCTCGTGATCAAACATGCAGCATACTGAGCGTTAAAATTACACAAAGGATGATGAAATCATAGGCTATGTAACACCTCCCCACAAAGAAAAAGAAATTTACAAAGGAAATTTCTTATTACTCTAAAACAATCTGTCTAAAGTCTAGATAAGCAATCTGCAATAACATTTTCTTTCCCCTTGACATGTTGTATGTCTAATGAATACTCCTGAAGAAGTAGACTCCATCTTGTCAATCTCTGATTTTTATCTTTAAACTTACTAAGGAATTTCAGTGGGTTATGATCGGTATAAATGACTATGGGGTCAAAACCAGAACACAAATAAAATGAAAAATGCTGTAAACCCAAAATCAAGGCCAAAAGCTCTTTCTCAATAGTGGAGTAGTTCTTTTGAGGTGAAGTGAACTTCTTACTGTAGTAAGATACAGGGTGTTCAATACCCTGATCATCCTCTTGCAGCAAAACAGCCCCAGCTCCTGTATCACTTGCATCAACAGCCATCTTAAAAGGCTTAGCAAAATTTGGAGTAGCGAGCACTGGCTGACTTAATAGAATAGCTTTAAGTTTGTTGAAAGAGGATTCACAGTTATCGGTCCAGACAAATTTAACTCCCTTTTTCAGTAGGTCTGTAAGTGGTGATACAAGAATAGAAAAGTTAAGAACAAATCTCCTGTAATAACCTACCATTCCCAAAAATCTTTGTAGCTCCTTCCTACTTTTAGGTCTGGGAAGATCACTTATAACCTGAACCTTAGCTCCTGGTGGTGCAACATGTCCATCACCAATTACATACCCAAGGTACTGAACTTTAGCTTGACCAAACTCACACTTTGATAAATTAGCTACAAGATTAGCATGAACCAAACGGTCAAGAAATTTACTGACATGGCATAGGTGATCTTTCCAGTTGTCACTGAAGATTAATACATCATCAATATAAACAACACACCCTGCCAAACCCTCTGTTACAACATTCATGAGCTTCTGAAATGTGGCTGGTGCATTCTTCATACCATACGGCATTACAGAACATGCAAAAACCTTTCCTAGTGTTACAAAACATGAAATCTCCCTAGCACGTTCAGTCATAGGTACTTGCCAGTATCCCTTTAACAAATCAAACTTACTTATGTACCTAGCCTTTCCGATCTTGTCTATGCAATCTTCCACACGAGGGAGAGGGTAAGTGTCTGTTTTAGTTATCTGATTAACACGTCTGTAGTCAATGCAAAGCCGCTGTGACCCACCTGGCTTAGGGACCAGAGTGACAGGAGAACTCCACTCGCTCTGACAGGGCTCAATCATCTTGTGGTCCAACAGGTAGCCAAGCTCCTTCTGGATGAGAGGAACTTTCACTGGGTTCACACGGTAAGGAGGCAATTTAATTGGCTTTGCGTCTCCAACATCGACATCATGCATCAACACAGTGGTTCTTCCTGGAGTAGCACGGAACACTTGCGGGTACTCCTGCAGTAATGCCGAAAACTCCTGCCTTTCCTTGAGAGGTAGATGAGAAAGCTTAGTCTGGAGATCATTCATGATATCAGGATTCTTCCCCAAACTATCACTCAGGCTCATACTGCATGGGAGAGCTTCACTTGTAGACTCGGGTGGAACAGCTACAGTGCAGACTGGATTATTTTCGTCCCGCCTGTGATATAACTTTAGCATGTTGATGTGACATAGTTGCTTGCTCTTTCTACGATCTGGTGTGGCGATGACATAGTTGACATCACTGAGTTTCTTCTCCACGAAATAAGGACCACTAAACTTGGCTTGAAGAGGTTGCCCATGAACTGGTAGCAGAATCAAAACCTGATCTCCTGGCTGAAAGTGGCGTAACCTGGACTTCTTATCATACCAAGTCTTCATCTTCTCCTGAGCAGCTCCTAAATTCTCTCTCGCCAGCTGTAAAGCAGTGGACAGCCGTTCTTTGAAATTCATCACATACTCCAGCAGGTTGACGTCATCTTCCTCCGACAGCCAGCATTCCTTGAGTAGCTTAAGGGGTCCTCTTACTTCTTGGCCAAACAGTAGTTCAAAAGGTGAGAAGCCCAGTGATTCATTTGGAGATTCTCTTGCAGCAAACACAACGAATGGAAGACCTTTATCCCAGTCTTTCTGATGTTCCAAACAGTATTTCTTGAGCATCGATTTGAGTGTTTGATGATATCTCTCCAACGCTCCTTGGGTCTGGGGATGGTAAGCTGAAGACGTGATCTGGGTGATGCCCAACTCTTTCAGAGACTGCTTGAAAACGTTTGACATGAAATTACTTCCCCGGTCTGACTGTACCTCCTTAGGCAGACCAAACTTTGTGAAGAACCCTAGCATTTCCTTAACCACGTTCTTTGCTGAGATGTTTCTAAGTGGAATGGCTTCAGGATAACGAGTAGCCATATCAATCATGGTCAACACATAAGAAAATCCTGAAGAAGTCTTAGGAAGAGGGCCCACAATATCCACCAACACACGGGTGAAAGGCGCCTCAAAAGGAGGAATGGGAACTAGAGGTGCAACCTTTTCGGTCTGATTACACTTCCCCACAACTTGACAGGTGTGACAAGACTTACAATACCAGGAAACATCCCTGAAGATACCTGGCCGGTAGAAGTGTTTCAAAATGCGTGCCACAGTCTTCCTCACTCCAAGGTGTCCTGCCAAACTGGAATCATGAGCCACTCTAATGATATCCTGCCTACAAACACGAGGGATGACAACTTGATGTACAACCTCCCATTCACAGTCGGCTGATGCTGTTGGGGGTCTCCACTTCCTCATAAGTACTCCTGACTTTACATAATAACAAGTAGAAGCACCGGCTGACTCTTCTTCACTGTAAGCAGAGTTAGCTAGACCTTTCAACTCAGGGTCAGCAACCTGCAACTCAACCAACTCTTGACGAGACAAATTATCAACACTACGGGGTACTGCCTCATCTGGTGAGTGGTCCAAATTAGCAAGAAAAGTGTCAGCTAGGATAACATCATCATCATCATTATCCTCTAAATCACCAGTAACTTTAGACTTAGCCCTAATGACAGCACATGCAGGGAACACATCAGGGACATCACAATCCTGGGACACAGCCACTGGCTCACCAGACAACTGAGGAGCTGGACACACTTGACTTCCACCAATATCATTTCCAAGTAAGAAAGTTACACCTGACATTGGGAGTGTCTCAACCAACCCAACCATAACAGAACCATTAACAAAACCAGACTCTAAATTCACTCTGCACAGAGGAACAGAGAAGTAATTATTCCCTACACCTTGTAAGATTACAGTTTCATCAGAGGAATTAACATTAGAGCCTAGAACACTGGTCAGCATAAGGGATTGGCAAGCACCTGTATCACGATATATTTGAACTGATTTCCTGTCATTACTGTCCAGAGGACTGACAAAACCATCAGACAGGAAATTAGCACATGAACTCTTGAGAGTGTCACCCACGTTACTGCTCAAAAGAGGAGCTCCATCATGAGAATTTAAGTTACCCCTCAAAGCAGGTTCAATTAACTCAGTTAAAGAATTCTGGGAACTCTCAAGAGTGGACACTAGACTAATTGACTGAATATTTAAAGACTCCTTTTTGTTCACATCACGCTGTCTCCTGAAACATCTCTCCGTAGTATGACCAAGCTTACTACAATAAGTACATTTACTTTTCTGAAATCTAGAGGTGAAGCTGGTATTTACTTCATGAGAAACATCATCCTTATTCTCTTTCCTGTTACCTGTACTCTGAGTAGAGGCAACGTACTGACTCTCAGCTTTCCTTTTTCCTCTAAAATATCTCTTGTGAGTGAGAACATATTCATCAGCTAAAACTGCAGCATCAGACAAATTATCTATTCTTTTCTCATCAAGATATAGGCTTACATCTTTACTAATACACCTTTTGAAATCCTCCAGCAAAATCATCTGCTTAAATTTACCAAAATCAGAATCCACATTCTTAGAATTTAACCACTGCTCTAACAAATCTTCTTTGATTTTTGCATACTCAACATGGGATTGCTTATCTTGCTTGTAAGTTGTCCTAAATTTTACTCTATAAGCTTCAGGAACAAGCTCATAGGCCTTAAGAATCAAGCTCTTAACTACATCATAATTATCAGACTGATCCTGAGGCAAAGATGCATAAGTTACTTGAGCTTTACCGGTGAGAACAGTTTGAAGGAGTACTGGCCAATACTCCTTAGGCCAATTAAAACCTGTAGCTACCCTCTCAAACAACTGAAAATACTTTGTTAAATCAGATTCATTAAAAGGAGGGACAAGTTTAACATTTTTAGCCACATCAAAATCATCAGAGCTAGATGATCCAGTTCGACATTGTTTCATGCGATACTCATGGTCTGCCTGAATCCTAGCAAGTTCAACTTGTGCGTGAAACTCAGCCTCCTTAGCACGGGCCTCCTGCAGGGCTAGCTGTAACTTAGCTAATTCAATCTGCGTTTGCTCATTTGGAGGAGTTACATTAAACAAGCTTTCATTAATCATGTCAACAATTTGATCTTTAGAATGATGAGAGCGAACAACAATTCCCAATTGTTGAGCAACAAGCTTAAGTTCATTACTTTGTTCTGTTTTCTATATCACACACTGTTTGCACATTTGACAAAAAATCTTTGGCTTCATCAAGTGTAGAAATAGTAGCCATCATGAATATATCACAGTCACAAAATATCAAACAATATCCTTATGATAATATCCTGAATATCCTGATATGAGGTCGCCAAATTTATGTTACGGAACAGAGAAAGATAATGTACACTTTACGTGAGAATGCTAAAAATCACTACTGTCCCGTAAAGTTCCAGGTTCAAAACAAAGAGTTAGGTAAAATTACAAGTTAAAGTTTAATGCTTAAATTAACAACAAAACATTCAGGACTCATAAAGATAATGTAATGGCAAATAAACAGGTTAAATATATGGTTAACTGCAATAGCCTCTATTAACACGAAATTAGCAAGAATAAATTTATCTAAGTCAGCCCTGATAAAATGAGATACCAGATAATACTCAGTGAATGCCAGATAAATTATTACAGATACAAACTATTATCAAAAATGACTGACATAAAACCCAACATTAATCAAAAAACCTCACTAGGCCTAAGAATTAACCTTATGCTACACAGTACAAGAAAAAAATACAACAACAGTTATACTCAAATTACACACAGCTGCTAGATGTTTGGAGATTTCTTGAGCACTCACAATAATAATATCTGTACAGGGGAGGACAGAGATGTGAACAAAATGAGGAGCAGATCTAAGTGGCGATGATGCAGAGACTGAGCTCATTATATAGGGGCCAGCAGAGCCTGATACAACTTGTAAGCAGGACGCGCAAATGAAGCCATGGGGGCAAAGAGCTGATAATCCCGCTCTAAGCAACAGAGAGAACGACTTACTCTACTATAACGGTAGAAGGGGGGAACTGAGGCAGAACACGCTCGTGATCAAACATGCAGCATACTGAGCGTTAAAATTACACAAAGGATGATGAAATCATAGGCTATGTAACAATATATATATATATATATATATATATATATATATATATATATATATATATATATATATATATATATATATATATATATATATATATATATATATATATACAATATTTACTCAGTCTCTCACTTGTACAGAACAGTTTTTAAACACTGATTCCAGGTTAGCAATCCTTGCTTGCATTCTGTGCATGGCCAAATGTAATATAGCAAATATGTAGAAAATGACGAAGATGACTGGAGCTAGTGTGTATACATATTATGGGTTGAAAGTAATCCTAGTGTATTCTTCCCAAGGATGTATTGTTTGATTTACTAGTTGCATGGTTTCATACTTGTGTGAAGCCAATTTAATGCGTGCACTTATATTTAAGTTCATCCTATGTAATGGCTGGAAGTACTTCTGTGTGTGGTTGAGAATGGCATGATGGTTTTTAGTCGTTAAAGTGGATAGTGTAGGTGTCAGAACTGCACAGTATTCTGGTGAGATGTATAAACCAGATACTGATGTATGGGCTGGAGATATGTCTGGGCAGGTCACAAAAACATGTATTTTGAGTTAAGCAGAAGAACTGTGAATGTCCAAAGCGGTGATGATGGATGAGTTTATCTGGAGGAAATGTAAAGTTGCAATGATGAGGTATGTCGTGATATTTTATGATAGCCATTTCACAAGGGACTGTCTCAGCTGGTTGAAACATGAAGACGTACGCCGGACAAAAAGGAAATGAATGTAATGATGTGCGACATTTGTGTTCAATTGTTGTTTCACTAGTGAAAGTGACAGCGTCCTGTTTCTTGGAGAGCATGAGGACTTCTGTTTTGATGTTGATGGTGACTATTTTGTCATCTTTCTTAGAAGGAAAAGGGTATATTTGATAGATGGTGAAAAAATCATCTGTTACGAACGGGACATTAATTACTATTGATGTTGTTGTGAGTGTTGCTTCCAAATATGGATAATAAAACATCATATTTCTTTCTCAAACAAAGATTTCAGACCATGCTTATGTATGCCTTGACTAATTATTTCACAGAGATTGCGAATGGGTAGTACATTAATGGTGATCCTTCCGTTACCAGCTTTAGCAATTCCTTTTTATAAGAGACAGGTAATGAGCTTTAGTATTGTCTAACTGTAGTATTATTACGTCAATATGTTCCATGATCACTGAGAGGTGTTGGAATAGTGTATTGTTTCCTTCTAGTGCATTTACTTTCTCCACAATTACCAGAGTTGATGCTTCTGCCTTCCTTAGGTTCTTTACAATCGCCAGCATTAAGGTGTTCTGGGAATCAGCCGACTTATGTTGATTTCTTTTTATGCGAGGAAGAAGGAACCAAAGGTCATGAGCCCGCAATAACAGTTCCCTTCAAGAGAAAAACAAAATACAAGAGAGAGCCAAATTCAAGATCCATTCATTTCGAGATGCCTGGACACACTGCGTTTGAAAGACTGGAGATCATAGGCAGCAGGATATACAGACAGATGGAGACAGTTCCAGAGTTGACCTGTTGCATAAATGAAGGATTGGGAGTAACGGTTAACTCTTGCATTAGGGAGTTGGACAGAAAAGGGATGAGGGTTTGCTGCTAGACGGGTGCTACGCGCCCGTCGTAGAGGTGGAGGAATGCAGGCAGACAGTTCAGAGGAGCAGTGACCATTAAAGTAGCGATAGAAAAGAGATAAAGATGCAACAGTGCGGCGAAGAGACAGAGGTTGAAGGGAGTCAGTAAGAGGAGGAGAGTTAATGAGACGAAAAGCCTTTGACTTCACCCTATTGAGAAGAGCTGTATGTGGGGAGCCTCCCCACACATGAGAGTTGTACTCCACACAGGGGCGGATAAAACCCATGTATAGACTCAACAATTGTGCAGGGGTAAAGAAAGAACGTAGTCGGCTTAGCACACCCAATCTCTTGGAAGCAGATTTTACAAGAGATGTAATATGATCTTTCCAAGATAAGTCCCGAGTAAATGAAACCCCAAGCATGTTCAAGGATCATGCAGGATTAAGCTGAATATTATTAAACATTAGTGGGTATACGTGTTGAAGATTTTGACGGGTTGATAGGTGTAAGAACTGAGTCTTAGATGCATTAAAGACAACCATATTATTTTTACCCCAGTCAGAGATACGAGCCAAGTCAGACATTAGGTGTGCCATAGCCTCATCCCTTGTTTGTTGAAGTAACTGCTGAGATGGGCGGTGCGGGAACAGAATGGAAAGTTGAAGGGTGGAGTCATCAGTGTATGAGTGGATAGGGTTAGATGTACAGCTTAGAAGGTCATTGATGAATAAAAGGAAGAGAGTTGGTGATAGGACAGAGCCCTGAGGAACACCACTGTTGATAGATCTAGGCGAAGAACAATGGCGGTCTACAACAGCGGCTATAGAACGACCAGAAAGGAAGCTAGAGGTGACGGCACAGATAGAAGGATAGAAACCGTAAGAGGGCAGTTTGGAAATTAAAGATTTATGCCAGTCTCGATCGAAAGCCTTTGAGATGTCAAGTGCAATGGCAAAGCTTTCGCCAAAGTCCCGAAAGGAGGATGACCAGGAGTCTGAAAGGTAGGTGAGAATACCGCCAGTGGAGCGTCCCTTACGGAACCCGTACTGACGATCAGAAAGAAGATTGAGATTGGAATGATCCCTTATAATTTTTCTATTGTGAATTGACTCGAAAACTTTTGAAATACAGGACGTTAAAGCAATTGGACGATAGTTGGAGGGTTGGGAGTGGTCACCATTCTTTGGGACTGGCTGAATGAGAGCAAACTTCCAGCAAGAAGGAAAGGTACAAGTTGACAGACAAAGGCGAAAGAGTTTGCCTAGGCAGGGTGTAAGCACAGAAGCACAGTTCTTGAGAACAACAGGAGGGACTCTATCAGGCCCATAAGCCTTGTTAATATTGAGGCCAGTGATGGCAGAAAATACATCAACTGAAGAAATTTTAATGTCAACCATGAGGAAGGCAGAGGCAGGAAGTGATAGAGGAACAGCATCGGAATTGTCTAAGGTGGAATTGGAGGAGAAAGTCTGTGCGAAGAGTTCTGCTTTATCAGTAGAAGAAATAGCTACAGAACCATCAGAGTAGAAAAGAGGAGGGAAGGATGATGAGGTAAAGTTGTTAGAAAGGTTTTTGGCAAGGTACCAGAAGGATTGGGAAGAATTCGAGTTGGAGAGTTGAGAGCATTTAGTACGGATGAAATTTTTTTAGCAGTGCGAAGAACAGACTTAGCACGATTCCAGGCAGAATAGAACAAGAGTGATTAATCCAAGGCTTTCTTGTGTTAGTCAAAGGATATGAGAAAGGAATGTATGCTTCCATGCCCAAGAGAATAACCTCCGTAATGGCAAGGCACACTCAGATAGCTCCCGGCCGTGGAAGCAATAATCATTCCAGGGAAAATCGAAGAAGTACTGCCTAAGGGCCTCCCAATCCGCGGCTCTAAAATGCCACAGACGACGTTTCCCTGGAGGGTCCACAGGCCGTACCGGAAATGAGAGAATTTGTGCAATTTTATTAAATTTGTTATATATTTCCTCTAGATCATTTTCTGTAGCCATTCCAAAAAGTTACCTATAATTGCGCCAACTAGGTCGGGTAAACCACGTCTGTTACATGCATTTGTGATGTCGTTTCCTGCCATAAGAATGTTACTCCCATTTGATGGGCTGTCCTGAATCACGGAAATCATTATGTGCTTAGCCTGTTCTAGCTTCCAGTCTGTGAACTACTTCAACTACTTCCTGTGTGGGGTGATTATGTGAGGAAGGGCGTGTTAATACCGCTTCCAGCGTTCTAAGTGGTCCTGATATTTTCTATATCATACTTGGTAGGTCTTGCAATACGTGCAATCAAATTTCGGTACTTATTATATCGTGTACAATTGCCGTTGAAGCTGTTTGGGCAATCAGGCAACCTTGTCTGATTATATGTTGAGGATTAAGTGAGGTGATCCTCTTGATATCAACAGGATCATGATCCATGGAATATTTCGCCTCATCTTTAGCTACCAAAAGAACAACTGTATTAGAGATCTAATCCGCTGTTGTTTGCATATTATGTTAAGGGTGATGATAGTGATGACAAATAATACAGATATCTTGACCTGTTTAATCTTATTACTTATAACTGGAGTCTAAATCGATTCCTAAGTCATGCAAATGCCTCGTTATGGTGAGAGCTGTATTGGTTGCACCTATGTTTGTCTGTTTGGTATGCGACCGCAATTTATTCCGATATGTGTTAATTCCTTCCGGCTTATTTTCACCGTGTGTACTAGGCTTTTCGGTCGTGTCCGGTGTTTTATAGTTGCAAGCTAAATTTCTTGAAACCTTTTTTAAGTGATCAATATGTGTTTCTTTTTCTCCGTCACTCGATAGTGACATAATCACTGCCTTATTGCCTTTCCCTTAATGACTCTGTATGGGCCTTCAAATTTCGGTGACAGTTTATTGTCTCTAGTATGAATGAGGCCATAGACAATGTCACCTATGTTAATGTTTAATTCTTTTCCCTTCTTATTAAATGATTCTGTCATTTCTTCCTTGGACATCGTTAACTGTTTCTTTACGTTTGGCGCATTTCTTAAAATTCACCTAAGCGACGTTTAGGAAATCATCATAATTATATTCTGGAAATTATTTGCCATCTAACGTCTCGTAAAGGAGACGTTTGTCTGACCCGTAAATGATGAAATGAGGTGTATTTCCTATGGAATAATAATTGCTCAATTATTTGATGCTTCAGTTCTGGGGACCCGGTCATCCCAGTTTGCATAATTTTCATTGGGAACATGCCATAGTACATCTAATATTTTTTTTCATTCTGGCATTCCACCAATCCATTGGAAGCTGGATGGTAGGGCAAGACATTAACCTTCTTTATATTGTATTGTTTACATATTTCTTGCAAAATTTCAGAGTTAAATTCACCATCATTGCCACTTATTAGCAACTTTGGTGTGGTGAACCTGCAGATAACACTATCACTGATTATTCGCACGACTGTTTCTGCTGTTTTATCCTTAATTGGAACCAAGATCACAAATTGTGAGAAGTGATCAGTTGCAACAAAAAGATATTGATTGTGACTGGTAGTTAAGGGTAATTTACGTATATCAACCGCAACAATGTTCCATGGTTGGTTAGGTACAGGATATTTCTCTATAGGTGCAGACGATAACGTGTTACCTTTGTGTCTTGCACATGACTCACATTTGTCTATGTTATTATGTATGCCTTTGTGTAACGTTGGCCAATAATATGACATCCGGGCCTGTCTGACTGTCCTGTCCTTGCCAGGATGCCTTGCATGTGGACTACCGTGTATTATCCTTAAAATGTGAGGTATCATTGTACTAGGAATAACTAAATGCCTAATATTTTTCTGTGATTTGGTTTTCCCGGGTTTACCCTATATATGGCATTGTTTACCACTGTGAATGGTTTGAGTACTGTGGTACATGTAACCTGGGTAATGTACATCATTGCCTGACTCGAAATGATATATTACTTTAGACCATACTGTGTCCTGTCTCTCTGCCTGTGAGATTTCTTGATTGTAGGGATTGTTTCACCATTGTTGGAGTGATTCACGTGGACTTATTGTAGTGACATTGCCTGACGGATTTCGCAATAAAGCATCTGCTGCCAAGTTTACTTTACCTTTTATTTAGTGAATATTTACATTCTAATTCTGGATTTTATATTTCCATCGTGCTCTCTTCCCAGAGAGGAGTTTTTCTTGGAATATGTCTACGGGAATCTTTGGTCTGTGTATAGGTGAATTTCGTATCCATACACAAGGTCACGAAATTACTGTAGAGGAAATATTGCGCTAGGGCTTCTATGCCTGTTGTACAGTAATTTTTCTCTGCTCCTTTTATTTGTCTACTGGCAAAATCACCGGCTTTGTATTTACATCGTTTATCCTCTTGCATCAATACAGCAACTAATCGTTTAAGGGAGGCATCTGTGCAAATTATGAATGGTTTTGTGAAATTAGGATAGACCAAGCAAGGTGCACTTGTAAGTTTATCTTGTAATTCATTAAATACTATTTTTTGTTCCTCTCCCCACTGAGATACTGCTTGTTTTTTCAGTAGGTGGAATAATGTTTCTGCTATGTGAGAGAATCGTTGTATGAAAGATCTATAGTATCCAGGTAGTCCTTAAGACTGTCTTACTTCATCCACATTTGTGGGCTCATGAAAATCCCTTACTGCTTGTATTTTGTCCTCAGAGGTGTGGATCCCCTCTGGATCTAGTCTGTGGCCTTAGAATTTTATTTCCTTGACCCATTAGTGTACAAAATTCCTGTGCGAGGGAGTTTGCTTGAAGGGTACTAAGCGTAGCACCCTCCGCCTATCGGCTCATAGTCGTGAAGATCATAGGTCCTTACCCGGGGATTCCCTTCCTTATTAAATTTTGAAAATACTCAGTTCCATCCTTTATACAGGACACTGGGCACCAATGGGTTAAAGAAAAATATACATTTAGCTTAAATTTTAAACCACAATTGCCTAACTTGTGTAGTAGCTGGTCTAATTTCTGTAGATGTTCATCTGTTGTGTGTGTTGCAGTTATGATGTCATCCTAGTATACAAATATACCGTCACCTAAAATTCCAGATAGTACACCATTCATTAATCATTGGAATGTGCCTGGAACTGTCTTTAATCCCATCGGCATTCTCTTATACTGATAATGCCCTCTGTCTGTAGAGAAAGCAGTGTATTTGCGGGATTCTATATCTAGGCCAATTTAATAACAGCCACTTAATAAAGCGATTGTAGAAAAGACTATATTATTTTCTGGTCCAGTGTTGTGCTGGACATCACTTAACAATGGCTTAGGAAAACAGTCGGGAATGGTTTCCTGATTAAGTTTGCGCTAATCCACACCTGCCTGCACTTCCCCGTTTTGTTTAGGTACAAAGAAGAGATGAGAGGTTAATGAGGGAGGGGGGAGTGAGCTGGGGGGAGGGTAGTCACATGGTGAGTGACAGTGCTACTTGGAGGCGTTTTGTCTGCCGCCACTCTTTGTGGGAGTAGGGCGTCGGGCTATAGACAGAAGGGTGGTGTGTTCCATGGGGACACTGAGCTTCAGTGATGTTCAGACTTAACATTTCATCCACATACAGCTTTGCTAGTGCACATTGTGGGAGCAACTCTGTACACTGGCACATAGATTGGTTGTGTATCCTGTTTTACGTTAATATGGTGTTGGATTAGATTTGTACACCCTAAGTTTTCACCAGATAGTGCGACTGCTTACAATGCTTCTGTAGTAAATCAAGTAAATCATTTTCCAAATCAGAATTATCTGAGCAAACCAAATGCTCCTTTATGCACTCTCTGTCTGACGAGTTTATTCTGCTCGCCACTCTCGCTACTGTCACTTCACGTATAGGAGCTGGGCAAATCTCTAACCTACAAATACAGGTTCCATTCTTAATCTTCACATCTCCATTCATGGTGTTAGATAATAAAATGACATTAGTCTCACCCTTGTCATTTACCCAACATAGGGCACCTTCTACCAAAAGGCCATGTATTCTAAGAGTCACTTCTAATACAATGACATTACAATTTCTCAATTTACACCTAATTGTAACTTGCAGGAATGATTTTCGTGGTAAGTTTATATCATAATTAATGTTTGCTGGTTGAGTGAGCGAATAACGATTGGATTGTGAGTGGATGAGCCATGGGTGCGGTTTGTACTGGCTGGGCTAAGAACCCGTTTTCTTTGAGAGACTGTATGTCAGACTCTTACCTTTTTTGTGTTGTGTGTAATCGCTCTTGTGACTAGTTTTTCTATAATTGTTGGTTGTAGTATCAGGAGATGAAAGTTCCTTTATGAATTTGCTGTCGTAGTTAATTCCATTGAAATGGAGTACCAATATTATATTGTGTGTCCTCATTGGATTTCGTCCAAATAGCATATTTCCTTTAATTGATAATTTTTCTGCTACATAAAAGGTGGTAGTGAATGATTTTGTGGTCTGCATTTCATGTTTAACTCAGTGATACCAGTAACTGGTATTTATTTACCATCCACTGTGTATAAATTTAAGAGTGAATATTCCAAAACCGTCACTTTTCTATTTCTAAAAATTCTTCCTAACTCATCTTGCATTATTAAATTCACTGGTGAGCCTGAATCCAAAAATAATGAAATTTCTTCCTCTTCACATACAGCACAGACCAAAATGCTTTCATTTCCAAAGATACTTCCCGTGTTGACTATTTGTTTTTTTTGGGGTGTTTTACGTGTTGTCGTCTTTTGTGCTGGTACAACCGCCCCCCGACCTATAGATAGATACCAGTTTTTCTATTGTTTTACAGACTGAGGTCCAGTGACCGGAAGATTTATGGTTCGTGCAATACGGTTCAAATTTCTTTGCCTTTTGCCTGTCTTGTTCATTCTTATTGTAACACTCAGCTTCCGTGTGACCAGGATTTGTGCAATAGTAACAGAGCGTGTCTAGAGTTCAGCCTACGAGGTGATCTTCCATTTCTGTGTCTTTTTGCTAACCGATGTCTACTGGGACTTCGGTCAGAATTTTGTACCACCCTGTTACCTGGTGTGAGGGAACGAGTCCTTGAGCTAACTTGACTGTGTGGTTGTTTGTGAACTGGGCGAGATTGTCTCTGGTCCTTGCCGGAATTTGACTTATTTACCCCTACTACAATTTCTGGAACTTTGATCCCTGTCTTGTTGGTCTGTGATGTGTCAGTCACTCCAGTTTTGCTGCAGTTTAATGCCACCTCATAAATGATATCAAGTAAACACATCTCTGGATTACTGTGTATGGGATGGTTTTGGTGATTCTTAATACCCTGTTCGGAAATTTGCATAGGGCTGATACAGTGTGTAGCCAATGATGTCAATGATATGCACCGATGACATATTACCATTATCTGTGACCAAGTTTGAGTTTTCTAGGATAGCTAACATGGTCTTCTTAATAGTGGAAATATCTGCTGTTATTTCCCCCAGATCTGAGCCTGAGTTTGTTTGACTTAGTATGTCTACGATTTTGTGTAGTTCTGGGGTTATGCCATCAAGAAAATTCCTGCCTCCAGAGAATTTCCTGATAAATTCTGTCATAAAATGCTCAAATGTTGAAGCTCTCAACAGCTTGTCTGACTTGAGTCAATTGCCACCTGGGCATCGTTCTTGGTTTATTCTAGCTGATAAAAACAGCTATTTTTCCTTTCTCATCTGTAATGTGTTTCCTAAAATGAAATATTGCTGACAGTGTTCAGTAAGTGTGTTTATGTCAATCTTGTCTTTTTCAGTACTAGAGAATTTTGTGAGATCACTGTCTTCATGAAAAATGTATACTAAAAGAGGAGTAATACTGGAATTTTGTGGAGAAGGTACTCTACTGGTGCTTGCTGCATCTGAGTTACCTGTAACCTTCTTTATAGTGTTTTCCTTGCAATCGTCTTTAACAGAAAATTTATATGTATTTCCTGACCTTAATACTCTAAGATCTAAGTTATAGAAAGTTGGAGGTAAATTTTTATAAAGTTCACTATCTACAGATGAGAATTCTGACCAAGTGTCATCAACACTTACTTCAGTGTAAATTGCATCTGTTTGCTGTTCTTCATTTTTTCTATCTAGTGTGCGTTTTATCTCCTGAGTTTGGTTTTCTGCTTGTTCATGTTTCTCTGATAGTCTTTCGAAATTTATATTTTGTTAATCGTTTTCTGGTTCTTGTGTTTGGATATTCGGTACTGCTACTGCTGATTCTTAAGGCAATAGTTTAGGCGCTTTTCTTAGCATAATGGGATTACTCACTAAACCACATTCTACACATCTCTTGGTTGCTCAAAAAATTAAGATTATAAAACACATATGTCAGTGTAAATTGTGTAACTGTCTCTCACTGCGTAGTTGATAATATTTACGTTGATGAATATATATATATATATATATATATATATATTTATATATATATATATATATATATATATATATATATATATCAACGTGGCCAGATTGTGTCCCCCACCTGTGGCGGGGGGAACACAATCTGGCCGCACTATGGGGTGGTACTACTACTCTACGGCCAGGTTGTGTTAGGAAGAATACTGCCACCGTATTCCCTGCGTGTCGTAAAAGGCGACTAAAAGGGGCGGAGTGAGGGTACTAGGGACCCCCTCCTCTGTTTTTTTGTTCCTAAAAAGAGGCAGGCCAGAGACAGGGATGGGGGATTGAGTTATCCCCGTACCCTGAAGATTGGGTCTATGAATGTGCGTGGATGTAGTACGATTGAGGCTAAAAGGGAGGAGATTGGGAGAATGTTTGTGAGAAGAAAGTTGGACGTGGTAGCTTTGAGTGAAACGAAGATGAAAGGGAAGGGTGAGTCTATGTTTGGAAGTGTGAATGGAAGATTGTCAGGTGTTGATAGAGGAAGGGCAAGAGAAGGTGTGGCCTTGTTAGTGAGTCCGGAAGTACAGCAGTGTGTGACTGAATGGAAGGACGTGCCATCGAGACTGATGTGGGTGAAAGAGAAATCTGAATGTGAATTGTGGGTGCTTGTGAGTGCATATGGGCCTGGTAGTGAAAGAGATGGAGAAGAGAGGGAGTCTCTCTGAATTGATGTTGATGAATGTCTGCAGAGTTTTGGAGCGAATGTGAATGTGGTAATGATGGGAAGTTTGAATGCTGGAGTGGGAAATGTAGCAGTTGAAGGTGTAGTTGGTATGCATGGTATGACTGGAAGGGATGAAAATGGGGAACGAATGATAGGGTTGTGCGTTGAGTGAAAGATGGTGATTGGAAATACCCTGTTTGAGAAGAAAGATATTTATAAGTATACATGGGTGAGACAAGAGGGTGGAAGGGTTGTTGATAGAGCATTGTTGGACTATATGGTTGTGTCTAGGTAAGTAGGAAGATTGTTGGATGTGAGAGTTCTGAGAGGGGAGGGTGGATGTATGTCTGACCACTACCTGGTGGAGGGAAAGTTAAGAGTAGGTAAGAGATGGGTGTGAGCTAGGAGAGTTAGGTGTGGCAGGGAGGTTTTGAAAGTGAGTTGGATAAAAGAGAAAAAAATGATAGAGTATCAGGAGAAATTGAAAGATGAGTGGAATGCAGTGAAACATCAGGAAAATGGCAGTATGGAGGAGGAATGGCAGTTGTTTAAGAGTGCTGTGGTGGGACACGCGGAAGAGGTGTGGGGTGTGAGACGAGTGGGTGGTGGTGTAAGAAAAGGAAGTGAATGGTGGTGGGAGGAAGTAAGTATGGCTGTGGCTGAGAAGAGACGTGCATATGAAGTGTGGCTGCAGAGGAAGGGTGAGGTGTCATATGAGAGGTATAAGGAAAAGAGGAATAGGACGAGAAAGGCTGTGCATGACGCTAAAGTGGCAGCAGATGAGAGGTGGAGTAGGCGGTTGACTGAGAAATTTCAACAAAATACGAAAATGATTTGGAAGGAGGTGAAAAAGGTGTGAAAGGGAGAGTCTGGGAAGGAAGAACGAGTAAAAGCAGAGGATGGAAGGATTTTAACTGAGATGGATGCAGTAAGGAAGAGATGGGCAGAGTATATTGAAAGATTGATAAATGTAGAGGAGCAAAGGGAGGCTGAGACTGTGGCAGATGGAAGGGTGCAAGGAATTAATGTGTCGGGAGACTTGAATAATTCTTTGATCACGAAAGAGGAAGTGGAGAAGGCAGTAAAGAAGATGAAAACAGGGATAGTTGCAGGTATGGATGGGTGTGCTGTGGAATGCCTGAAGGGTGGTGGAGCGACTATTGTTGACTGGTTAGTAAGACTGTTGAATGTGTGTTTTGTGAAAGGTATGGTGCCAGTTGATTGGGCAAGTGATTGTGTGGTCTGTATAAAGGCAAGGGTGATAAGTATGAATGTACTAGCTTTAGGGGTATAAGTCTGTTTAGTGTTGTAGGTAAGGTGTATGGAAGAGTGTTAATTAAGAGAGTTAGAGAGGGTACACAGGGAGTGATTGGTGATGAGCAGTGTGGCTTTAGGAGAGGGAGGGGATGCGTGGACCAGGTGTTTGCTGTGAGACAAGTGTGTGAAAAATATTTAGCGAAAGGCAAAGATGTGTTTTGGGCGTTCATGGATTTAGAGTATGCATATGATAGAATTGACAGGGAGGCTTTGTGGACTGTTTTAAGATTGTATGGACTTGATGGTAGGTTACTAAAAGGGGTGAAAAGTTTTTATGTAAGTAGTAGAGCGTATGTAAGAGTGGGAAATACTGTGAGGGATTGGGTTCCCGTGAGAGTTGGGCTGCGGCAGGGATGTGTGATGTCGCCTTGGTTCTTTAATATTTATATCGAAGGTGTTGTAAGGGACGTGAATGCAAAAGTTCTAGGTGGAGGTCTGAGTCTAGTGAATGTTGATGGGAGAGAGTGGAATCTGAAGCAGCTGATGTTTGCAGATGATACTGCACTGGTGGCAGATCCAAAGGAGAGATTGAGATAGTTGGTAGAGGAGTTTGGAAGGGTGTGTGAAAGGAGGAAACTGAAAATAAATGAGAATAAGAGTAATGTGATGAAGTGTACGAAGTCGGTAGATGGTATGAGGATGAATATAGTTTTGAATGGTGATTTGCTTGAGGAGGTAGAGTGTTTTAAATATTTAGGGCCACATGTTGCTGTCGATGGAAGAATAGATGCAGAAGTGAAGTTTAGAATGAATGAAGTAGGAAAGGTGCTGGGAGGAATAAAAAAAGTGTTTAGATGTCGTTCGCTTAGAATGGATGCAAAGAGAAGGCTGTATGAGGGTATTGTGGTACCAACTGCATTATATGGGGCTGAAACATGGAATATGGGTGTAGTAGAGAGGAAAAGTTTGAATGTAATGGAGATGAGGTGTCCGAGGAGTATGTGTGAAGTGACGCATATGGATCAAGTGAGATATGATGAAGTGCGAAGGAGAACTGGAGTTGTTCAGGAGTTGGCTGATCGAGTTGAGCAGAGGGTGTTGCGATGGTTTGAGCATCTGGAGAAATGGATAATGAGTGATTGGTGAAAAATATAACTAGATCTGATGTGAGAGGTGTAAGGCTGAGAGGAGGACCAAGAATAGGATGGATGGATAGTGTGAAGAAAGCGTTGGATGTGAGAGGGATGTCTGTTGAGCAAAGAAGAGTGGCTGTGCGTGACAGAAATAAATGGAGAGAAATTGTGAATGAATAAATGATGACGCAGCCCTGAGGGGATATTCTCCCGCATTTGGTCTGATCAGGTGATCAGGTCAAGTGCGGGTAAGGGGATGGGTTTATTATGATGTGGCAAGGGTAAACCATCACTGCTGTTGGGCTCTGCTGCGGATGTCACTGATTGCACCATGCAGTTGTCCCTCGTGTGGTGTGGTGCGGTGAGGATCTGTCCCTTCTCCCTTTGGGGCTAAGATGCGATTGAATGTATTTGAGTGGATAAGTATGTCACGAGTTGGTGCAATCATATATCTAAACAAACTCGTAACATTAAACTTTTGTGGGAAACTGCGAATTCTAGTGGAATCCCAGTATGTATCACTCAGTCAACCGTCATGTATTCATCCGATCGGGAGTGATTTTTCAGGACATTTTTCACTATTTCATAAGTGATCGTCTGTGCACGACATTAGCACCTCTGCCTGAGTGATTTGTTATGGGTGTGTTTCATTCACTTCTAGCTGTTACCAGTTAGTGGCTGGCTTCAGCCCTCACCTCACAATTTGAACTCAGTCATGATTTGAGGGCCGTGGAAGCAGGTTAGCAGCGTGTGTGGCAGTGTCCTTCCTCAGCCGATGCCCAGTTCCCACCGCCGCCGTTGTCCAGTTCCTGAATTCCCACCTAGCGTGATTTGGCGAGAGACTCAGCATGTGCAGCATCCTTCCTCAGCAACGATGCCCAGTCATCCGCTTAGTCCACTCTCTGACCAGTGTTTCTTTTTGTTTTTCCTAGGTTTAAGAGTTTAGCTTTTGAATGAGCAAGTGAGTGCGATCTCCTTATTTTGAATTCATTTTGAAACATGTAACGTAAATTTATCCCATTGTAATCAATAAATTTACAGTTCTTTTTCTTGAGCTTAATGTAATGTAAATTAGTGTTTATTTCTCCATTAAGCTTATTTTAGTTATAGCTCCTAGTTTGCATAAACGCTTTGCATTATTCACAACTGGTACTTAGGCCAGTCCTTTTGTATTAAGCTTAAATTCCGTTGTGCAACCAGGAGTTAATTGCACCAGCAAGAACCTGTTTATCATTAATAGCATTAGTTATTGATTGTCAGGGGTGGAGTCACTTTCTCCAGAGGCCAACAGTACTAATAAACAGCACGTGTGAACAATTAGTCTCTGCTGTGTACTGTTGGGAAAGTTTATAAATTCTCGTCCTTAGAGAATCGGCGAAATAAGTCGGCATAAAGTAATCATTGCTTGATTTTCACAAGTCAATTCTTTGTCCTGTTCTCAAGTATTATTGAATATTATTCTTTAATTTTGCTTATTTTCGAAAACCCCGTGACATTTGGTGACCTCATTCCAGGATATTAACTCCTAGCTCTGAAGTTATTAACGAGATAATACTCACTCACTCATACTTAGGTATTTATCATTAAAGCCTATAGGCACTATCTTACTGGTGGTTATTAACTCAGTTCTATTAATTTATGTAATAGTTTTCACAGTCAGTTGTTTGTTTAATTTTCTTTCTTTACCAGTTTAATTAGATAAAACTGGTCACCATTAACCTGTGCCTATATTCTTTATTCTCGATTATTGGCATCTTTCTCTGCAAAAGTGCAGTCAGTACTGAGTCTCTAGTTCACTTAGATTGACTTAGCGTCATGTCTACCAACGTCTATGTACAGGAAGCCAAAGATATGGGGCTTACAGACCCCACAGAAGTAAAGGATTATGTCCTCTCTCGGCTTAGTCACGAGCAGCAACGTGAGAGTGATACTCGTGAAGAGCGTAGAATCCAACGCAAACACGAGCAAGAACAGAGCGAATATGAGCAAGAACAGCGCAAACACGAGGAAAAAGAAAGTGAACTTGAGTTAGAACATGAGTGAGAACAGCGTGAGGAACGAGAGAGAGAATGAGAACATGAATGTGCCGAGCGAGAAGCACGCGAAAAACATGACCTTGAAGTGCTGAAGCTCAAGCGAGATTCCTTGGCTTCAGACACATCTGGTGCAGCTGGCCTAAGCTCCATGAGCGCTCTCCCTGCACATATTATGGCGACCCCACACGTCAAGCTTTCCCCATACAAGGAAGGCGAGCGAATGGAGCCATACATAGCTCGTTTTGAAGACATGGCTCAACTTTACCAGCTGGATGATGCAGCTAAGTGGCTTCAGTTTCTTAGCCTGTTTGAGGGCCTAGCCCTCGATATTCTCCACAGAATTCATGGAGACAATCTCACGTATGAGATGATGAAGGCCTCACTCGTCAAAGCGTACGGTCTCACAGTTGACGACACCAAGAGTCAGTTCATGAGGGCGCGTTTACAGGAAAAAGAGACTGCCGTTCAGTTTCTTGATCGGCTTACTGCTTACTTAGATGAGTGGATGGAGAAAGATGAAACTCCTTCCATGCGTGAGGGGATATTTGACCTTATGCTGTGCATGCAGCTAGAAAAGTCGTGGCCTACTGAACTTATGGCTCAGCTTAAGATCTCCCAGGTAAGAGATGCCAGCCAAATGGTGGAGAAGGCTGACGTATTCTTCACTGCATACTGGTATCAAACTCGTAAGCAGCATACCTGGAACAGGAAACCTGATAAATCTGGGAAACCATCTCATACTGAACCCCAGCAACAAGGCCGTTCTCAGAATAATGGCCAAGGTCCAAAACCGCAGAGGAAGGACCAGGGGCAAAACACTCCGAAGCCTGAGTGGAAGAGGTACAACAGGTACCCTAACCAGCAGCAGTATCAGCCACGCAACTGACCGTTGGGACTGTCCTTTTCAGCACCAGTGTATCGGAGGCAGGAGGCGAATGCAGCCTTCATTCCTTAGCAGCAGCACGGTGGTCACGTCCCTACCAGTATGGGTACTCCCCCACAGTTCTCTAGTGAAGAGGGAAACCTGTACTGTACACAGGAAAAATCATCTGGTAAATTACCAATATGCTGGGAATCGAACCAGGGACTCTCAGGTGAGAGCCAGGCAGCATACCACTACACCACGACCAGGTAAATATTAACTCACGTTGTCACAATCTTGTAACCAACGTCCCTCCGCCCCCACTGTGGGCATCAAGAGGATGAGTTAACCCCCTGGCACTCGGGCAAGTAGATGCTTTTAATCTATCCCAAGCACTTACGGCAAGTCAGAATGAAGAGGGAAACCTGTACTGTACACAGGAAAAATCATCTGGTAAATTACCAATATGCTGGGAATCGAACCAGGGACTCTCAGGTGAGAGCCAGGCAGCATACCACTACACCACGACCAGGTAAAAGTTAACTCACGTTGTCACAATCTTGTAACCAACGTCCCTCCGCCCCCACTGTGGGCATCAAGAGGATGAGTTAACCCCCTGGCACTCGGGCAAGTAGATGCTTTTAATCTATCCCAAGCACTTACGGCAAGTCAGAATGAAGAGGGAAACCTGTACTGTACACAGGAAAAATCATCTGGTAAATTACCAATATGCTGGGAATCGAACCAGGGACTCTCAGGTGAGAGCCAGGCAGCATACCACTACACCACGACCAGGTAAAAGTTAACTCACGTTGTCACAATCTTGTAACCAACGTCCCTCCGCCCCCACTGTGGGCATCAAGAGGATGAGTTAACCCCCTGGCACTCGGGCAAGTAGATGCTTTTAATCTATCCCAAGCACTTACGGCAAGTCAGAATGAAGAGAGAACCTGTATTGTACACAGGAAAAATCATCTGGTAAATTACCAATATGCTGGGAATCGAACCAGGGACTCTCAGGTGAGAGCCAGGCAGCATACCACTACACCACGACCTTAACTCACGTTGTCACAATCTTGTAACCAACGTCCCTCCGCCCCCACTGTGGGCATCAAGAGGATGAGTTAACCCCCTGGCACTCGGGCAAGTAGATGCTTTTAATCTATCCCAAGCACTTACGGCAAGTCAGAATGAAGAGGGAAACCTGTACTGTACACAGGAAAAATCATCTGGTAAATTACCAATATGCTGGGAATCGAACCAGGGACTCTCAGGTGAGAGCCAGGCAGCATACCACTACACCACGACCAGGTAAAAGTTAACTCACGTTGTCACAATCTTGTAACCAACGTCCCTCCGCCCCCACTGTGGGCATCAAGAGGATGAGTTAACCCCCTGGCACTCGGGCAAGTAGATGCTTTTAATCTATCCCAAGCACTTACGGCAAGTCAGAATGAAGAGGGAAACCTGTACTGTACACAGGAAAAATCATCTGGTAAATTACCAATATGCTGGGAATCGAACCAGGGACTCTCAGGTGAGAGCCAGGCAGCATACCACTACACCACGACCAGGTAAAAGTTAACTCACGTTGTCACAATCTTGTAACCAACGTCCCTCCGCCCCCACTGTGGGCATCAAGAGGATGAGTTAACCCCCTGGCACTCGGGCAAGTAGATGCTTTTAATCTATCCCAAGCACTTACGGCAAGTCAGCTTGATGCCCACAGTGGGGGCGGAGGGACGTTGGTTACAAGATTGTGACAACGTGAGTTAACTTTTACCTGGTCGTGGTGTAGTGGTATGCTGCCTGGCTCTCACCTGAGAGTCCCTGGTTCGATTCCCAGCATATTGGTAATTTACCAGATGATTTTTCCTGTGTACAGTACAGGTTTCCCTCTTCATTCTGACTTGCCGTAAGTGCTTGGGATAGATTAAAAGCATCTACTTGCCCGAGTGCCAGGGGTTAACTCATCCTCTTGATGCCCACAGTGGGGGCGGAGGGACGTTGGTTACAAGATTGTGACAACGTGAGTTAACTTTTACCTGGTCGTGGTGTAGTGGTATGCTGCCTGGCTCTCACCTGAGAGTCCCTGGTTCGATTCCCAGCATATTGGTAATTTACCAGATGATTTTTCCTGTGTACAGTACAGGTTTCCCTCTTCATTCTGACTTGCCGTAAGTGCTTGGGATAGATTAAAAGCATCTACTTGCCCGAGTGCCAGGGGGTTAACTCATCCTCTTGATGCCCACAGTGGGGGCGGAGGGACGTTGGTTACAAGATTGTGACAACGTGAGTTAACTTTTACCTGGTCGTGGTGTAGTGGTATGCTGCCTGGCTCTCACCTGAGAGTCCCTGGTTCGATTCCCAGCATATTGGTAATTTACCAGATGAGTTCTCTAGTCCCAAAGCGACAGTGAACCCCCCTCCAAAGATGGCCAATGCTCCATCTCCCCAGGCAGTGAGTATGACCCCTCAATTATCAAATTCTCAGGGCACCATGTTTGCCGCATCATTTATTCAGCAGCCTAATCAGTGGCTAGCTGCTTCCTCCACAGGCCCTCCCACAGGTGACAGTGCCTTCCATGTTCAGCCAGGGTTTGTGGGAGACATACCTGTGAAAGTCCTGAGAGACAATGGGTCCTCAAGTTGCTCTGTCAGGCAGAGTCTAGTTCGGCCTGAGGAGTACACAGGTCGACAGATCCAAGCTAACCTTATTGATGGATCAGTGAGATTGTTCCCTGAGGCACGTATCCAGGTGGCGTCTCCATTTTACACTGGTATGACAGTCACAGTTGTCATGCCAGAACCTTTATTTGACCTAACCATAGGCAATATTCCAGGTGCCAAGGATAGTTGCACCGAAGATGACACTACTCAGACTTCGGCCGCAGAAACACGAGCCATGGCTGAGGCTCCAAATTGTGTCACCCTGGTGACCATTGAATTGCTGCAGGGTCCGATGTGTAGCCAAGTTCTTGTTCGAGAACAACACTCTGACCTGACACTTGCTGCCGTGTGAAAGAAACAAAAGGGTTGAATGATTAAGTATTCACGGGGAGGTCAAGCCAAGTTCCATTGTAAACAAGGACGGCTGTACCGTGAGTCGAACACCCCAGGGCGAGGTTTGACTGCAGTTCGTCGTTCCCGCTAAGTACCGCCAAGCAGTGTTAGAATGGGGTCATTGTTCAGCCTCAGGAGGTCATCTGGGCAAAAGGAAGACCCAGGGCCATATCCATCCTGACTTTTTCTGGCCAGGGATGGGACGAGAAATAGATAGTTTTGTGCATTCCTGCAATGTGTGTCCACGTACCATTAATCAGGGACATGCCCTTCCTGTGCCATGTGAAACCACACCCGTAATCTCTGAAGCAGTTGAGAGACGGCAGTGGTAATGTGGGTGCAGACCTGATGTCTCGCCTACTAACTGATGACTAACACGGGCAACTGTTGTACACCAGGTTCCGTAAGACAGGCGTTCTCAGAGATCTGAGTAATCCAAGGACCACCCTGGTTCCCAGATAAAAGTGTACCAGTAATTTGCTGACATCTCGCCCGTTGGTCCCACAGGATGCGTTACGTCCAGGACCTGGATATACATGTATACCATAAGTTAAGGGGGAAGTTGAGAACCCCGCAGAGACAGTCCGAGACTGTTTATGAATTACCTTGTGGAATGTCTTGAGCTGTGGGCCTCTCTCAGGATTCCCGGAGAATGCACATTATCCACATGAGTGTTCACACCCATGGTGGGTGTTAAAAAGTGACCTGCCCGAGATTGCGTAGGGATTCTCAGCTTCTTGTCATTAATCGTAAGTGTAGAGTTAGGTTAACCAGTAAACTGCCTGTTCTAAGAGATTTGAGCAATTCAAGAACTGAGACGTTTCGTGGTTAATAATGTTAGGTTAACCAGTAAACTGCCCGTTCTAAAAGATTTGAGCAATTCAAGAACTGGCACGTTTCCTGGTTAATAAGCATTAACCAGTAAAGTACAAGGGTTCTAAGAGATTTGTAAATCAAAAGACAACGTTTCCTGGTTAATTATAACGTAAGTACTGATCGCTAGGCAGGGAGAGAGAAATGACACTTTTGATGCTCCACCTTGATTCTTTTCGCAGGTGCAGCTGGCGGGTGCAGCATTGCCGTGCAGAACAGCTGATCGTCCCTGACGCATGCTGCCACCTCTTCTCTTCTGCCTCGTCGTCATCACTTACTATAAATTTGTATTACATGATTTTACACGTAGGTACAGTTACACCACAACTGTCACACCTACACCATGCATTACATACATCACGCTACATAACAACTGAGTAGCGCTACGGGAGAAGAATCCAAGTGCCCTTTTTCAAAAATGGCAGAAATCGGTCCTAAAGTTTGCCTTTAAGAAATGTAAAAAATCTCAATAACCAACCCTACGATTTTTATGTTTCACATATCAAAATAAACCTTAAAGCATCAGCCTCATAATGGTATGAAAAAAACTTATGACAATACTTATTTAGTAATTATTATTAATTAATAATACCAATCATGTGCATAGAGAGTTCAGCTAAATGTCATCTTTTCCTGGAAAGAATGATTAGACATGATTATAACACTAATATTAGGGGTACTTACCACACTGGAGTGACTTGACTGTTGAATGTTGATTCATCCCCCCTCCCCCCTCCCCCCCCGTTCCCCCAGGATTAGTTGCAATATTCAAGCAAGTCGTCATCCTCATCAGGGAGGGCGACGTTGTGCTCGACTCTGCCAGCTTCATAACCTTCCCAAAGCACCCATCACGGCAAAGATTACCAATTGCACGTGCAGAAACCCCTTTCTTGGTTTTATAACTCGTGTAGGCTTGGCCTAGATTACGCTTCACCTTGGCCACAACACTGCCCCACTCCTCCACATTTCGAGGCCTTCTTCTCCCTCTTCCTTGCTCCACTTCACTCTCACTATCACTCGCGTCACGAAGAACAGCAATAGCTTGTGGGTTATCAACATCACTGCTAGAATCATGAGCAGCCATGGCTATGAAATCCAAAAAAGCACAGATAATCCAAGAGTCAATGTTAATGGCGGCCAAGGGAGAGTGAGATTGAGGCTGTCCTTGCTTCCTTGAGACAGCCGCAGCAAGCTGATTGGCCATGCGTGGCCTACGTCACGGCATCAGACTCCGCGCCATTGGCCGGCTGGCTGTGACAGCACAGCACGTCATTCCTTTTGACGCTCTTATTGGCTGGTGGCCACCACGCCACCCCGTTAGGTGCTTGGATTCTTCTCTCTCGGCGGTGTTGTACATCCTGTGACAATCTGTCATATGGGCTGGCACACGTTGTTATTCTATAGTATTTTCGACCCTATCAGCACAGAGAGAGAAGCATCCATCTCCCACCACATGGTAAAGGATGCATCTGGCTGCCTTTTGAGCGGGAAATCGGGGTTTGGCGGGTGGTGGCGCTTGGATTCTTCTCCCGCGGCGCTACTCAATTAGTTGTTAATGTAAATGTAGCGAACTTTTCGCTCAGTTTGACCTGAGTACAGGATTTTTCACCGTTGTCACGGAGTTTTTCCCTCAAGCTTGCTTCTGTTAACATAAATACGATTTTTTTTTGCTCACTGGTGACTGTGACTTTCTCCTGTAGCAGGATAGCACACACACGCCACAGTGTGAATCTTGTGTGACTGAGTTAGGATTTATATGTATATTGAAATTTTTTTCCTGAGAAAAGAATTCTTTTTAGATGGGGCGTATTGTCATGAGTTGGTGCGATCATATATCTCAACAAACTCGTAACATTAAACTTTGGTGGGAAACAGCGAATGCTAGTGGAATCCCAGTATGTATAACTCAGTCAACCGCCACGTATTCACCCGATCGGGAGTGTTTTTCAGGACATTTTTCACTATTTCATAAGTGATCATCAGTGCGCGACATTAGCACCTCTTCGTGAGTGATTTGTTATAGGCGTGTTTCGCTCACTTCTAGCCGTTACCAGTTAGCAGCTGGCTTCAGCCCTCACCTCACAATTTGAACTCAGTCGTGATTTGAGGGCCGTGGAACCAGGTTAGCAGCGTGTGTGGCAGTGTCCTTCCTCAGCCGATGCCCAGTTCCCACCGCCGCCGTTGTCCAGTTCCTGAATTCCCACCTAGCGTGATTTGGCGAGAGACTCAGCGTGTGCAGCGTCCTTCCTCAGCAACGATGCCCAGTCATCCGCTTAGTCCACTCTCTGACCAGTGTTTGTTTTCGTTTTTCCTAGGTTTAAGAGTTTAGCTTTTGAGTGAGCGAGTGAGTGCGATCTCCTTATTTTGCATTAATTTTGAAACATGTAACATAAATTTATCCCATTGTAATCAATAAATTTACAGTTCTTTTTCTTGAGCTTAATGTAATGTAAATTAGTGTTTATTTCTCCATTAAGCTTATTTTAGTTATAGCTCCTAGTTTGCATAAACGCTTTGCATTATTCACAACTGGTACTTAGGCCAGTCCTTTTGTATTAAGCTTAAATTCCGTTGTGCAACCAGGAGTTAATTGCACCAGCAAGAACCTGTTTATCATTAATAGCATTAGTTATTGATTGTCAGGGGTGGAGTCACTTTCTCCAGAGCCCAACAGTACTAATAAACAGCACGTGTGAATAATTAGTCTCTGCTGTGTACTGTTGAGAAAGTTTATAAATTCTCGTCCTTAGAGAATCGGCGAAGTAAGCCGGAATAAAGTAATCATTGCTAGATTTTCACAAGTCAATTCTTTGTCCTGTTCTCAAGTATTATTGAATATTATTCTTTAATTTTGCTTATTTTTGAAAACCCCGTGACAAAGTAAATTGGGAGTGTATCGTCCTGTCTCGGTTACCTCCCTTTCCTTGGGAGAAGCAGCCTAGGTATTTATATATATATATATATATATATATATATATATATATATATATATATATATATATATATGTATATATATAATATTGCTCGTATCATTAACTAAGTGTTAGTATATTATGGACAGTTATGTAAGTGGTGTAGTGTTAACTAATACAACCTTGGCTGGAATAAATCAAGACACTGCAGTAAAACAGTATTGGAGATGCAGTCGTGGTGTGAGGTGTGGTAAGGGAGGTGTTGATGTTCAGATTGTTGATCCAGCTGAACACGTCAGCATCGTTTGGTTATCACTGCGTGGTCAAGACACTCGCTTTCCTCTTCCGGTGGGGGAGATGGTGGTGGTGGAGAAAAGTGGTGGGGGTCGTGGTGGGGTGGTGGAGTAGGATGGTGTAGGTCAGCTGTGCTGTGCTTTACTCAAATGTTACACACTTCACTCAGTTCCTTTGTTTGCTTCATCTTCTTAACTTGTATGTTTGATTTTCCTTACTTGTTGAGGTTAACTTGTTAGCTTGTATAGTGTTGATAGACGTAACTGATCGCTGCTATTGTTTCTCCTAAACCGTGGAGTTATGATTAAGGTGGTTAGCAGTAATTAGGGGCAAAGTTAAGGTGCGTTGATGCCCCGCCAGCTCTCGCTCTCCGTTTTGCAGTTCGATTGATGATTGTTGATTGAGACATTAAATGGCTTCGTTTGCCGCGTTCACCAATCTCGCTTAGCGTAGTTTATTGTAGTTAGTTCGATGTTATCTCGATAGCGTGGTCGTAGATACTTGTAGGGAGATAAGGAGGTCGGTTGTAGATCGTCAAAGCACTGCCACAATAAAGTCATGAGACGTACTATGGCTCGAACTTGTCACTGCTTACTAACGGTGTGTTGTCGGCTAGAGTGAATAGGTAAGTCTGTCTGTCTCCTCCTTTCTCACGTTCCCCCTTTGTGTATCAGAGAGGTGAGTTAGAGCACTCTTGGCTTGTGGAGTTTATTGTACAGTTATATATATCGAATTGTGATTTACATCGTTATGTACTGACAGCAAAGCCTCCTAGTTAACCTTCGTGTTACCTGGCCTTCTCACCAACCCCTTCTAACCTCAAGGGAATCTCTCTGACATTATATACAGCTTTGAGGGGATGTGTGTGTGTGATGTAGTGTCTAGTAGATTTCCATTCACGTGCACTAACCGACTAGGGATGGTTACTCCACGTTTTTGAATACGTCATGAAATTCTTGGTCGTCTGGACTACAAAGAGTTGTTTGGGATATATCATATGTTAAGAATTCTTGATGGTCTGGGACAACACGATTGTGGATATACATTATGTGGATTGACATTCCTAGTTAGAAGATGTGTATGTCTCCAGCAGACACTACATCCTGTACATTGTGTTATGAGATACATAATAGGGCTTGTATAGTGTCTACTATTGTTCCTCCACTTTTCTCTTATATTCTGCCTTTTTATCATCCTCTTGTAACCTTTCTACTATCCTTGTATTGACTACTTCCTCTTGTGCTTACCTCCTCCTATTGAACCGTGTCTTTCACCACCACCAAGTGATGGTGAAAGTCCACTCCCCCAACCTCTGCATGCTCTTGCATTAATTACATACTTATTCATTCTGTCATCCACACACACATACTCAATCATTGCCTTCCGTTCATTCAGTTCATCATCCACCTTTCTCATCACTCGTCAGGTATACCTGTTGATCATTATGTGCCCATAGAGGGTACTGGCTATCACCAACCCCCTCCCCTCACAAAAGTCCATTAGAGCACTGCCGTTCTCGTCCACTTCTGCAGGCACACTGCACATGCCAACCACCCCATTCGCTATCATATTCCCTACTTTTCCATTCATATCCCTGGTCAAAAACACTCTCTCATTCCTTTCAAATTTTTCCATGCATGCTTCCACATATGCCCAGAACTCTTCTTTCACTCTGCTTGCACGGTGATGCGTTGGAGCATACACACACACAATCGCCCACGTTTGTAACCCTAAATTCAATCATACTCACACAATCCTTGAACATACTGATCCATACTGTCTTAAATTCCCCTTCCATATCTTGCACACAACAATTCATATTCTCTCTTTTGCCCTTTCATTCTCACCTACTCACGTGCATATACCACATCCATACTCCCACAATCTTTCTCCACTATTTAGTCTCAGTTAATCCACATATCAACTTTTGCACCTTCAAGCACCCGGATAATCTCTCCTCCTTTCAGCTCATCAATCACATATTTTACATTTTATGTTGCAATCGGTATCATGTCCTTTGTTCTGTCCCTGGTTGTCACCTGTTGGTCAAGCATGGTTCGAGGCTTCTTGTTTCTATTTTTAGATAGTTGTTTTCCAGGGAGGCACACTAACCTTCCGCCACCCACTTGTTGACACGCAGCGAACGTGTTTGTTGAGTATAAGGTTGCCACGCACAGTATTAAAAGATTTCTTGGTTTACTGGAAATAATTTGGCTTGCATCTCAGTGTAGAGCTACCCTGAAATTTAGTACCATTACACTGAGTGGATGATGGGCGTCCCCATCCACCACAGATATGATGTATTCATATTTATTACATTTAGAATTTACTGACAGAAGTAGACACTAACACGAGTCAAACAGGACAGTACTCTCGAGATGGATGGAAAGCTGTTGATAGGGAGAGCTGAGCTCCCATTTCACCAGACCTCAAGACTAGCATCTGACCATGTCTCTCTGGTGAACTATTTCAGTGATTCCGTAACACGGAAATTAGGTATGCATACTCTTCTAAACATTTCGTTTGTGTTTATTCCAATCCAAACTGCACTTACATAACACATTACACTTCCTGTTTCAAAAGTTAGAGAAATAGCACTTCAACACTCAGAGTTCACGGGGGGTCGGGAGGGAGGGGACCATAAATATCCACCGTTCGCTCCTCTCCTGATGACATCCAAATGAGGTGTACAGGACCATTGTCTGACTGTTCATTTCTGCAACACACTTGGCCTTTCCTCTGATTCCCCTCTGTTGAACACCACCTCTCCTCCACTAAGGCTCACCTTTTTTTCCTCACTGAGACAACTGTCGGAGGTGACTGACCGCAATCTCTTCTCTTCATCTTTCCCCCTTCATCTATGCTAATTTCGAAGCCAAAGATGGTTGTTATGTATATTAACGCAAGAGCATATCTTGTACATGTGTTCCTGATCTTGAATCAAATGAAGTCTCTACATTGTGACGTCAGCTGTCCTGTCAATGTGTGACAAAATATATCTGTGTTGTGTATTTATCGCCTAATTATACTGAATATGTACATATAATTTTTGTTATACCTTACACTGAAAGTGGAAAACAGAATATCAGTTTCACCTTTCTCGGAAAAACCAGTTCCTACATGTTGATCCGCCAAATTTTTCCACAGGAGTATGCTTTAGTATTCAGTATTATTCCATTCAATCCTGCATCGTCTCTCAGTATTCTTGGAATTTCATTCTCACACTATTAATAACGGAAGGATAAAATCACCTCTCTACCTAATCCGTTTCCAAGAGGTTTGCTGGGCTAAGCCGACTCTTTGCCTTCTATACTCTTGTGCAGCTGCAGACTTTGTACTGTACAGGTGATATATTCGCCATGTGCAGAGTACAAATCCCATATGATGAAGGGGGACCATCCAACATACACATCTTCTAAAACGGCTGGAATAAGACTTTTGTCTCATATATATATATATATATATATATATATGTGTGTGTGTGTGTGTGTGTGTGTGTGTGTGTGTGTATATATATATATATATATATATATATATATATATATATATATATATATATATATATATATATATATATATATTGTGGTAGGTGGGGGCTTTCACCATCCGCTCACTTGATGTAGTGCTGCTCTCGGGTGTCTGCCCTTTCCTCTCCTCTATCCTTCTTTCCATCCATCCTCTTTTGTCTTTCTTTCCTTCATTCTTTCCTCTTTCTTCTGCCTGCGGGTGACTTTACACTCCCTCTTGTGTCTTTCTTTACTTCATTTTTTCCTGTTCCTTCTGCCTGTGGGTGACTCTACACTGAGTGACAAGCCAAATGATTTCCTGTACACCAGGAAATCATTTACCACGCTGGGTGGTAACCATATAACCAAATTTTGGCTCCTTGTGGTTTAGTGGGTAATAAAGGTGCTCCAATCGGATTGAGCCGGTGAAAGTTTACATCCAAGGGGTGGTTGGGGTTTATTGCTCACATAATACCACTCAGGGATGAGTGAGGCCGGTCATTCTCATCTTAAATGCCAGGATCAACTTTCCTTGCCCCGGGCTCCTACGCTTCTCATGGGGCAACATAGGATTAGATGATGGATGGATGGATGTATATATATATATATATATATATATATATATATATATATATATATATATATATATATATATACACACACACACAGTATTTACAATATTTACACAGTTTGTTTCGCTTGTACAGAACAGTTCTTAAACACTGATTCCAGGTTAGCAATCCTTGCTTGCATTCTGTGCATGGCCAAAAGTAATACAGCAAATATGATGGAGAAAATTACAAAGTTGACTGGAGCTGGGCTGTATACTTTATATGGGTTGAACATAATCCTAGTGTATTCTTTCCAAGGTTGTATTGTCTGATTTATTAGCTGCATGATTTCATAATTGGGTGAAGTCAACTTAATGTGTACACTTATATATACTGTAATCTCATCCTTAGTAATGGCTGGAAGTACTTTTGTGTGTGGTTGAGAATGGCATAATGGTTTTTAATGGGCAAGGTGGATAGCGTAGGTGTCAGGACTGCACAGTAATCTGGTGAGATATATAAACCAAATGCTGATGTATGGGCTGGATGTGTGTCTGGGCAAGTCACAAAAACTTATATTTTTGAGTGAAGTAGAAGAACTGAATGTCCAAAGCGTTGATGATGGATGAGTTTGTCTGGAGCGAATATGAAGTTGCAATGATGAGAGTTCATGACCTTTTATGATGGCCATTTCACAAGGGACTGCCTCAGCTGGCTGAAACGTGAAGATGTACACAGGACAAAGATGAAATGCGTGTAATGATGTGCGACATTTGTGTTCAATTGTTGTTTCACCAATCAAAGTGACAGCGTCCTGTTTCTTGGAGACCATGATGACTCCTGTTTTGATGTTGATGGTGACTCATGAGTCATCTTTCTTAGGGGGAAAAGGGTACATTTGATAGACTGTGAAAAAGTCATCTGTTACGAACGGTACATGAGATACTACTGATGTTTTGTGTGAGTGTTGCTTCAAAATAAGGATAATATAACATCAGATTTCATTCCTCAAGCAAAGGTTTCAAATCATGCTAATGTAAGCCTTGATAAATTATTTGACGGAAACTGTGAATGGGTAGTAGATTAAGGGTGATCCTTCCGTTACCAGCATTAGCAATTACTTTCATGTAAGACTGATAATGAGCTCCAGGATTGTCTAACTGTCGTATTTTTACGTCATTGTGTTCCATGATCACTGAGAGGTGCTGGAATAGTATATTGTTTTCTTCTTGTGTATTTACTTTCTCCACAATTCCTAGGGTTGATGCTTCTTCCTTCCTTAGGTTCTTTACAATCGTCAGCATTAAGGTGTTCTTGGTATCATTCAACTTATGTTGATTTGAGAGAATTTGTGCTATTTTGTTAAATTTGTTATTTATTTCCTCTAGATCATTTTCTGTAGCCAGTCCAAAAATGTTGCCTATAATTGCTCCAACTAAGTCGAACAAACCACGTCTGTTACGTGTATATGTGGTGTCGTTTCCTGTTCTAAGTGTGTTACTCCCAGCTGATGGGATGTCCTAGATCATGGTGATCATTATGTGCTTAGCCTGTTCTAGCTTCCAGTCTGTTAATTAATTGAACTACTTCCTGTGCGGGGTGAATATGTGAGGAAGGGTGTGTTAATACCGCTTCCAGAGTTCTAAGTGGTCCTAATATATTCTGTATCATTCTTGGAAGGTCGCACAGTACGTCCAAACTAATTTCGGTACTTATTATGTCTTGTACAATTGCCATTGAGATTGTTGGTGAAATCAGGCACCTTTCTCTGACCAGATGTTGAGGGTGTAAGTGAGGTGATCCTCTTGATATCAACAGGAACATGATCCATGGAATGATTTGCCTCATCTTTACCTCCCAAAAGAATGACTGTATTAGATATCTAATCCACCGTTGTTAGCAAGTTATGCTAAGGGTGATGATAGTGATGATGAATACTACAGTTATCTCGACTTGTTTAAACTTATTAAAAAGAGTCTAAATCAATTCCTAAGTCATGTAACATCCTTGTTATGGTGAGAGCGGCGTTGGTTACACCTGTGTTTGTCTTTTTGGTATGCGACCGCAATTTATTCCGATATGTGTTCATTGCTTCTGTCCTACTTCCACTGTGTGTACTAGGTTTTTCGGTCGTGTCCGGTGTTATATAGTTGCAAGCTAAACTTCTTGAGACCTTTTTTAAGTGATCAATATGTATCTCTTATTCTTCGTCACTCGATAGTGATTTAATCACTATACTATTGGCTCTTCTCTTAATTATACCCTGTATGGGCCCATAAATGTCGGTGACAGTTTATTGTCTCTAGTGTGAATGAGGCCATAGACAATATCACCTATGGTAATGTTTGATTCTTTTGCCTTCGTATTAAATGATTGTCATTTCTTCCTTGGACATCGTTAACTGTTTCTTTACCTCTGTGTGTATTTCTTGAAATTCACGTAAGCGAAGTTTAGGATAATCATCATAATTATATACGGGAATTTGTTCGACTTCTAACGTCTCATAAAGGAGACGTTTGTCGTAAATGATGAAATGAGGTGTATCTCCTTTGGACTTGTTAATTGCACAACTAAGTGATGCTTTAACTCTGGGGATCCAGTCATCCCAGTTTGCATAATTTTCATTGAGAATGTGCTTTGGTACATCTAATATTTTTGTATTTTCCCTTTCCACCAATCCACTGGAAGCTGGATGGTAGGCCATAACATAAACCTTCTTTAAATTATATTGTTTACATGTTTCTTGCAAAATTTCAGAGTTAAATTCACCACCATTATTACTTATTAGAACCTTCAGTGTGGTGAACCTACAGATCACACCATCAGTGAATACCTGTGCGACTGTTTCTGCTGTTTTATCCTAATTGGAACCAAGATCACATATCGTGAGGAATGATCAGTAGCAACAAAAAGATACTGATTGTGATTGGTAGTTAAGGGTAATTTAAGTAAATCAACCACGACAATGTCCCACGGTTGTTTAGATACAGGATATTTCCCTGTGGGTGCAGGTGATGACGTGTAACATTTATGTTTCGCACATGACTCACTTTTGTCTATGTGACTATGTATGTCTTTGCGTAACGTGTGCCAATAATATGACATCCGGGCTTTCCTGACCGTCCTGTCCTTGCCAAGGTGCCCTGCATGTGGACTATCGTGTATTATCCTTAAAATGTGAGGTATCATTGTACAAGGAATAACTAATTGCCTAATATTTTTTCTATGATTTGTTTACCCTATATAAGGCATTGTTTACCATGGTGAATTTTTTAAGCGGTATTGTAACTTCGGTAATGGTACATCATCGCCTGATTCGAGATGATATAGTACTTTAGACCATACTGGGTCCTGTCTCTGTGCCTGTGACATTTCTTGATGCACCTGCTGCGACATTTACCTATTATGTAGTGATTATTTGCATTGTAATTCTGGATTTTACGTTTCCATCGTGCTCTCCTCCCAAAGGGGTTTTCTTGGGACATGCCCACGAGAGGTTTGTGGTTTGTGTATTGGTGGATTTCATATCCATATTCAGGTCACGAAATTTCTGTAGAGCAATTATTACCGATAGGGCTTCTAAGTTTGTTGTACAGTAATTTTTCTTTCCTCCTCTTATATATGAACGGGAAAAAGCAATGGGTTGGTATTTACCTCATCTATCCTCTTGCATCAACACAGCATCTAAACCTTTGAGAGAAGCATCTGAGCATATTATAAATGGTTTTGTGAAATTAGGATAGGCCAAGCAAGGTGTTTATGTAAGTTTATCTTTTAATTCATTAAATGCATTTTTTTTTTTTTTTGTTCCTCTTCCCAGTAGGCAAAATAATGGTCGTGCTATGTGAGAGAATTGTTTTATAAATGCTCTGTAGTGCCTGGCGAGCCCTAAAAATTGTCTTACTTCATCCACATTTGTGGGTTCAGGTAAATCCCTTACTGCTTGTATTTTATCCTCAGAGGGTGGATTTCCTCTGCATTTAGTCCGTGGGCTAAGAAGTTTATTTCCTTAAAGCAAAATTTACATTTGGACAGCTTAATTTTAAAATATGCATTGGCTAACTTGTGTATGAGCTAGTCTAATTTCTATAGATGTTCTTTTATTGTGTGTTGTAATTATGATATCGTCCATGTAGACAAATATATCGTCACCTAATATTCCAGCCAATACACTATTTATTAATCCCTGGAGCTGTCCTTAATCTAATCGGCATTCTCTTATACTGCTAATGCCCACTGTCTGTAGAGAAAGCAATGTATTTGTGGGATTCTACAACTAGGCCTATCTGATAATAGCAGCTTAATAAATCGATTGTAGAAAAGACCATATTTTCTGGTCCAATGTTGAGCAGGACATCAATTAACAGTGGCGTGGGAAATCGGTTGGGGACGGTTTCCTGAATAATTTTGCGATAATCCACAACTGACCGCAATTCTCCGTTTTGTTTAGGTACAAAGAAGAATAGTGCGTTCCAAGCAGACACTGAAGGTTCAGTGATGTCCAAACTTAACATTTCATCAATATACTGCTTTGCTGGTGCAAATTGTGAGTGTGCAATTCTGTACGCTGGCACATAGGTTAATGGTTGTGTATCCTGTTTTACGTCAATATGGTGTTGGATTAGATTTGTACACCCTAAGTTTTCACCAGTTAATGCGACAGCTTGTCGATGTTTCTGCGGTACATTAACAAATCATTTTCCACATTAGAATTTTCTGAGCAAATTAGATGCTTCTTTATGCACTCTCTGTCTGACGAGTTTACTCTGCTCGACACTCCCGCTACTGTCACTTCGCGTATAGGAGCTGGGCAAACCTCTAATCTACAAATAAAGGCTCCTTTCTTAATCTTCACATCTCCATTCATGGTGTTAGCTAAAATGACAGTTTCACGCTTGTCATTTATCCGACATAGAGCACTTACCATCAAAAGGCCATTTATTCTAACAGTCTCTTCCAATACAATGACATTTTACGATTTTTCAGTAAACTCTTAATAGTAACTTGCATGACTGATTTTGGTGTCAAATTTATATGATAATGCTTGCTGGGTGAGTGAGCGAGTCACGATTGGATTGTCGGTGAGTGAGCGAGTGGGGGGTGTTGGTCTGTACAGGCTGGGCTAAACGCCGATTTTCTTTGAGAAATTGTGCGGCAGACTCTCCCCTTTTTTATTTGTGAATGGTCGCTCTTGTGACTCTAGTTTTTCTATAATTGTTGGTTGTTGTATCAGGAGATGAAATTTCCTCTATGAATTCGCTGTTGTAGGTGATTCCATTGAGACAGGGCATCAGTATTATATTTTGTGTCCTCATAGTGTTTAGACCAAGCAACATATTTCCTCTAATTGATATATATATATATATATATATATATATATATTTACTACGTAAAAGGTGATAGTGAATGATTTTGTGGTCTCTGTGAATTTCATGTTTAACTCAATCATACCAGTAACTGGTATTTGTTTTCCATCCACTGTGTATATATTTAAGTCTGAATTTTCCAATAACATCACTTTTCTTCTATTTCTTAAAAATCTTTCTAACTCATCTTGCATTATAAAATTCACTGGTGAGCCTGAATCCAAAAATAATATCTCTTCCTCCTCACATAAAGCAGAGGCAAAAATGCTTTCATTTCCAAAGAGACTTCCTATGTTGACTAATTGTTTATTTGTGTTTTATGTGTCGTTGTCTGTTGTGCTGGTACGACCTTCCGCCGAGCTATAGATGGATACCAACTATTCTAGTGTTTTACAGTCTGAAGTCCAGTGACTGGAAGATCTATGGTGCCTGCAATACGGTTCAAACCATTTTGCTTTCTTCCTGTCCTCTTTATTTTCAATGTAACACTCAGATTTTGTGTGACCAGGATTAAAACAATAGTAACAGAGCGTGTTACTTGAGTTCATCCTACGAGGCGATCTTCCATGTGCCGACCAATGTCTACTGGGACTTCGGCCATACTTTTTTACTGCCCTATTGTCTGGTGTGCGGGAACTAGTCCTTGGGCTAACTTGACTGAGTTTGTTTGTGAATTGGACGAGATTTTCTCTGGTCCTTGCCACGGCATGCACTGGTGACGTATTACCATCATGTGTGACCTAGTTTGAGTTTTCTAGGCTAGATAACGAGGTTTTCTTAATAGTGGAAATATCTGCTGTTATTTTCCCTAGATCTGAGCCAGAGTTTGCATTAGTAGGTCTACGATTTTGTGTAATTCTGGGGTTATACCACCAAGAAAATTCCTGCCTCCAGAGAATTTCCTGAGTAAGTTTGTCATAAATTGCTCAAATGTTGAAGCTATCAACAGATTGTCTGACTTGAGCAAATTGCCAGCCGGGCATCGTTCTTGGTTTATTCTAGATGAAAAAAAAAAAAAACAGCTATTTTTCCTTTCTCATCTGTGTTGTGTCTCCTAATGAAACATTGCTGACACTGTTCAATAAGTGTGTTTATGTCGATCTTGTCTTTTTCAGTACCAGAGACTTTGAGGAGTTCATTGTCTTCATGACATATATACACTGGAAGTGTAGTATTACTGGAATTTTGTAGAGAAGGTACTGCACTGGTGCGTGCTGCATCTGAGTTAGCCATTATACAGTGTTTTTCTTGCAATAGTCATTCACAGGAAATTTATGTTTTTCCTGACCTTAATAATCTATGGTCTAAGTTATAATAAATTGGAGGTAAATCTTTTTAAAGTTCACTATCTACATCTGAAAATTCTGACCAAGTGTCATCATTATTTACTTTAGCATAAATGGAAGCCCCCACAAACTGGTAAAAGAAGCCACCTCTCGCCAGATAACTTAATGTAAAGTGAAATCGTGTGATCAACTTGAATTACCATCTGTTATACAGTTTTTGTGTTACTTTACTGAAAATAGGATATTTATTGATTTATCTACATATAATACTGGAGAAAAAATGGCTTCTTTATCAAAATATAATCGAAACGGAACTCCATCTCAGTTTAGGGACAGCTTACGTGCGAGTATTATGTTCCCTGAGTATTAATTACTGTCATGTTTTTAAGTGGTGAATGTATATTTGTAAGGAAAAATGGTAAATGGGTATAACGAAATTGTATCTTACATAGCAGATGAAGGAAATATGGTACTTAAACAATCGAAGATCGTATGAATTCAATGAGCTCATATGGAGGCGCTTTTTCATGGTGTTGTTTGTGTGCCCGCCGCCAGGGGCTCAAGGCGGCGCTGATGATGTGTATATTCTACACCTGACACTCGCGCCTTTTGAAATCAGCCGATAAATCAGCAAAATATAGTGCCGTGGTCGACTGCGCAGCTAAAACATATGTGGAAAAATAGACTGTAGCAGAACTGAGACGTTTTCTGGAAGCAAGTGGAATACCATGCCTTTAAAAATTCGGGTCGCTGGTCTCGGCCATGTAAGAGATCGGCCGTACATTTCTTACAATTATTAAGTGTATAATAGATAGAATCATGTCAGGATTTGCCAAATGAAAGAATACGGTCTTTAGAAACTGTACGATCAAGTTTTCCAACAACTGAGATTCATAATACTTAATTAAAATGTGCTGAATGCAAAAGCACAAGCTTTAATGGCTTTTAGTAAACTCTATGGAGAATTTTTCAGAGTAAATCTCGTTTAGAGCATCAGTAAAGTATCTAAGATGAAAATAGTACTGGTATAATGCTTTATGCATGAGTAATAATCCCGACAGGATTTTTTTTTTAAAGGAATGTACACCAACTCTGAGCAGGTAGTGACCCCATGCTATTTAGTGATCCGGCGAACACAGGCAACTTTTAGGAGTTTGTGGGGGCTCCAATTGCATCTGTTTGCTGTTCTTCGTCTAGTGTATGTTTTGTTTCCTGAGTCTGGTTTTCTGTTTATTCTTGTGTCTCTGATGGTGTTTCAGAATTTATATTTTGTTGGTCGTTTAATTTTTGTTTCTATCAGGGTATTTGTCACTGTTAATGTTGATCCTTCAGGCACTAATTTTGGAACTTTATTTAGCATAATGGATAGCCGAGGGCTGTAATTATGCAGAGAAAGTTATCTGGTTGAATCGTCGATGGGAGAGTCACTAGGAGAAAGAGTAATGATGAGGCGTTGCAGGAGATGTCAGTGTAGGCCTTCTCTGTTCCGTTATCCTCTTCGTATTTTAAGTGGGATGATGAAATTGGGAGATTTGGGTCGAAGGGGTTTACTGTGAGACAGTTATATGAATAAAGTTAAGAACTTGGCGTGACCAGTGTAGCCTATGGTTTGTAGCAGTTTGTGCTAGCTTCAGTCCTCCTATTTTACGCTCACTCTCCTAGTCCCTATCGCTCTCTCCTTGTCTAACTCTTGTTCTCTCCTGTCCTACTAACTTTCCTATATGTGATACCGCACTTATATCTCCCTCTAGCTTCCGGCTAAAGTGTGTGGGCGTACGTGTGCGTACGTTTGTGCGTGTGTGTGTGTCAGTCATATTTCCGGGACATGATCAGGAGTGTTTGGCATTCTTCATTCGCCTTGGTAAGGGGGATGTGTGGTTGTCTCTTCTTGGAAAACTCAGACATAACTACCTGTTTTACATATTGTTACATATGTGAATATTGCTGCATACCGTAGTTACATATAGTATTGTGTTATAACATATTATGCCAACATGATCACAACCTCATTACCTTAACCTGTCCTATCACTCCAGTACAGCCTGTGGACCTTCCAAAGAAACATCGGTTGTGGCACTTTGGAGCTAGTGATTGGGGCGTCCTCAGGCAGTTCTTCTTTGATTTTCCGTGAAATGATTATAGCTTCCATGGCCGGGAGCCATCTGAGTGTGCCATGCCCATTACGGAGGTTATTCTCTTGGGCATGGGATCATATATTCCATTCTCATATCCTCCGACTAATGCATAAAAGCCATGGCTTAATCGAGTTTGTTCAAATGATGTCCACACTAGGAGAAGGCATATAAAAGGTACCGGAGCCAGCCCACCCTTGAATCATATATTTTTTATGTTTCTGACCGGAATCATGCTAAGTCTTTTCTTCACTCTGCTAAAAATAATTTCATATGTACTAAATGCTCTCAGCTCTCCCACTCGATTTCTTCTCATTCCTTCTGACACCTTGCAAAAAACCTTTCTAACAACTTTACCTCATCATCCGACCTTCCTCTTTTCTACTCTATTGGGTCTGTAGCAGTTTCTTCTACTGATAAAGCAGATCTCTTGGCTCAGACTTTCTCCTCCAATTCCACCTTAGACAATTCCGGTGCTGTTCCTGCATCACTTCCCCCCCTCTGACTTCCTCATGGCTGACATTAAAATTTCCTCAACTGATGTATTTCTGCCATCACTGGCCTCAATACCAGCAGGGAATATGGGCCTCATGGTTTCCCTCCTGTTGTCCTCAAGAACTGTGCTTCTGTGCATACACCCAGCCTTGGTAAATTCTATCACCTTTGTCTATCAACTTGTACCTGTCCTTCTTGCTCGAAGTTTGCTCTCATTCAGCCAGTCCCAAAGAAGGGTGACCATTCCCAACCCTCTTAACTATCGCCCAATTGCTTTAACGTCCCGTGTCCCGAAAATTTTCGAGTCAATTCTTAAAAAAAGATAAATAAATAAAGCATATTTCATATCACAACCTTCTTTCTGATCGTCAGTATGGGTTCTGTCAGGGACGCTATGTTTTCGATCTTCTCACCTACCTTTTGGACTCCTGGTCACTCTTCTTTAACCCGAGGCGTCCCGTCGATGTATGGGTACGTCGCAACGTTTTGTCACAGCTAGACCAGTCGATGTACTGGTATGTTGCTCAATTGCAAGGTTCATAATTTGCACAATTTTCAATTTCCGCGCGTGATTTTTGGTACTTATACACGGGACACCTTCCTCTATTCCTCTACAAGATGCCAGGCAGGGACAATGCCTTACCCTGCATGACCTCCCCCCCCCCCGGATGCCATTGTCTCGGCAATTCACCTGTTACCAGTGACCTGGCCAATAAAGGCATTCAGGGCCAGAGTGATTTCCCAGTTGATGATAATGTGGAGGACAAAGTTTATGTAGCATTAGAGGAAGAAGCATGTCAGAAATGATGATCAGGTAATGTCGCCAAAAAAGGTCAGGTATGTTGAATGGTTAGTGAGTGAAACAATGCTTATACTGCCTATATTACTGTTTGAAAACCAATATACTCTCGTACTACATATAAATTCGTACCAAATAAATAAATACCGTTTATGAGTGGTGTGGAATAGTTACCCTCCCGTAGAACTTGTTTTCTTTGGAGCCAACCTGATAGGAAACCCAGTAAGGTAAGGAGTACTGCTATCTGTATCGAGTATTTAAAACCTCAGGGGAGAGATTTCTCTATGAATTTTCGATATTTCTCACCAAAAGCGGAGGTTTGAGCCAATTTCTTTTTTTTTTTCCAAAACTGGTCGGGACTGGGGGGAGTCAGTGGTGGAAAATCGGTCGGGAAGTGACGGGTTAAAGACTTTGGCAAAGTTTTGCCATTGCACATGACATCTCAAAGGCCTTTGATCGAGTCTAGCATAAATCTTTAATTTCCAACCTGCCCTCTTGCGGTTTCTGACCTGTCTGTGCCTTCATCACTAGCTTCCTTTCTGATCGTCCTAATGCTGATGTTGTAGATGGCCACCATTCTTCTTCCAGATTTATTTGCAGTGATATTACTCAAGGCTCTGTCCTATCACCAACTCTCTTCCATTTATTCACCAATGACCTTCTAAGCTGTACATCAAACCCTATCCACTCATTCATTGATGATTCCACCCTTCACCTTTCCATTCGGTTCCCGCAACGACATCTCAGCAGTTACTTCAATAGACAAGGGTGAGGCTATGGCACACCTAATGTCTGACTTGGCTTATATCTCTGACTGGGGTAAAAGCAATCTTAATGTTTATTTTGCCTCAAAAACTCAGTGCTTACACGTACCAACCCGACAACATCTCCCACAGAAGTATCCACTAATGTTTAATAATATCCAGCTCAATCTTGCATCACCCTTAAACATACTTGGGGTTTCAGTCTCTTGAGATCTATCTTGGAAAGATCATATTATATCTCTTGTTAAATCTGCATCCAATAGAATTGCTGTGTTAAACCAACTTCGTACCTTCTTTACCCCTGCACGGTGTTGTCTATACACGAGTTATATTCACCCCTGAGTAAAGTACAGCTCTCATGTGTGGGGAGGACCCCCACCTACAGATCTTCTCAAAAGGGTGGCGTCAAAGGCTTTTTGTCTAATTAACTCTCCTCCTCTTTCTGGCTCCCTTCAACCTCTGCCTCTTGGCCACATTGTTGCATCTTTATCCCATTTCTGTCGTTACTTCAATGGCCACTCTTCCTCTGAACTGTCTGCTTGCATCTCTCCATCTTCATGAAGGGTGCGTAGCACCATGTAGCATCAAACTCTCATCCCTTTTCTGTCCAACTCACTAATGCAAAAGTTAACCGTTACTCCCAGTCCTTCACTTATGCAACAGATCAGTACTGGAACTGTTTCCCTCTGTCTGTATATCCTACTTCCTATGATCTCCAGTCTTTCAACTTTAGTATTGTTTGATATTCTCTTGGAAGGAACAGTTTGCTTGCTCCTGCCCTTTGTCCTTTTTCCTTGCATATATATATATATATATATATATATATATATATATATATATATATATATATATATATATATATATATATATATGGATAGATAGATAGATACTGATATTGATATAGATACAGAAACGTATATTTATATGTACACCATCTCTCAATCTATCTATATACCTAGGATGCTTCCACCAAGGAAAGGGAGGTAGCCGAGACAGGACGACACACTCTCCATTTACTCATCCATTGAAACACATTCATTCGCATCTTAGCCCCAGAGGGGAGAACGGACAGATCCTCACCGCACCACACCGCACAAGGGTCAACTGCACAATGCAATCAGTGACATCCGCACCAGGGCCCGACAGCAGAGTTGGTTTACCCCTGCCACATCATAACAGACACATCCCCTTACCCGCACCTGACCTGACTAGCTGATCAGACCAAATGCGGGAGAATATCCCCTCAGGGCTGCGTCATCATTTATTCATTCACCATTTCTCTCCATTTATTTCTGTCATGCACAGCCACTCTTCCTTGCTCAACAAACATCCCTCTCGCATCCAGTGCTCTCTTCACACTGTCCATCCATCCTATTCGTGGTCTTCCTCTCAGCCTTACACCTCTCACATCAGATCTAGTTATCTTTTTCACCAAACGCTCATTATCCATTCTCTCCATATGCCCAAATCATCGCAACACCCTCTACTCAACCCTACCAGCCATTTCCCGAACAATTTCAGTTCTTCTTCACACTTCATCATTTAGCACTCGATCCATACGCGTCACTCCACACATACTCCTCAGACACCGCATCTCCATTACATTCAAACTTTTCCTCTCTGCTACACCCATATTCCATGTTTCAGCCCCATATAACGCAGTCGGTACCACAACACCCTCATACAGCCTTCTCTTTACATCCATTCTAAGCGAACGACATCTAAACACTTTTTTCATTCCTCCCAGCACCTTTCCTACTTCATTTATTCTAAACTTCACTTCTGCATCTATTCTTCCATCCACACAAACATGTGACCCTAGATAATTAAAACACTCTACCTCCTCAAGCAACTCGCCATTCAAAACTATATTCATCCCCCTACCATCTACCAACCTCATACACTTCATCGCTTTACTCTTATTCTCATTTACTTTCAGTTTCCTCCTTTCACACACCCTTCCAAACTCCTCTTCTGTCTCAATCTCTCCTCTGAATCAGCCACCAGTGCAGTATCATCTGCAAACAGCAGCTGCTTCAGATTCCACTCTCCACCATCAACATTCACCAGACTCAGACCTCCACCTAAAACTCTTGCATTCACCTCCCTTACAACACCATCCATGTAAATATTAAACAACCAAGGCGACATCACACATCCCTGTCGCAGCCCCACTCTCACGGGAAACCAATCACTCACAGCATTTCCCACTCTTACACATGCTCTACTATTTACATAAAAACATTTCACCCCTTTTAGTAACCTACCATAAAGTCCATACAATCTTAAAACAGTCCACAAAGCTTCCCTATCAATTTTATCATACGCATTCTCTAAATCCATAAATGCCCATAACACACACACACACACACACACACACACACATGTATATATATATATATATATATATATATATATATATATATATATATATATATATATATATATATATATATATATATATCAGTATATATATATACATATATATATATATATACATATATATATATATATATATATATATATATATATATATATATATATATATATATATATATATATATATATGAGATTAAAAAAAAATAATTTGATTTTACGCCAGGTATCCCAGAAAGGCTAAGGCGTTGCCCCAGGGTAGAGGACTTTGGACTGGAGCGTGTAGCATTTCATGACCGAATGCCCTTCCTGATGTCTACCAATGATCATTGGGTGGATTCGATCCTCCGGTCAGAGCGGAGCGCTCTAACCCACTGAGCCACGGCTGATATATATATATATATATATATATATATATATATATATATATATATATATATATATTTATATATATATATATATATATATATATATATATATATATATATATATATATATATATATATATATATATATATATATATCCCATTGGATCCCTGGGGTGCTGGGCGAGGCATGGCACTGGGTGGGTACTAAGCGTACCGCCCTCCTCCTATCGGCTCATAGTCTAGAAGCTCATAGGTCCCTACCCGGGGGTCCCCTACTTTATAAAGACTTGAAAAATCCTAGTTCTGTCCAATATTTCGGACAGCAGGCTTCAATGGGTTAATTTTCAACATGAATAATTTGCTTCAGCTGCTGCGGGACTTCGTTCCTATTGATTCAAAAATGGTGTATGCGAACTTCTTGCTTATTACATAATTTTAACTGGTGCCGCATCATGTTCAGAGTTCTACTATATGTTAATATGCCATTGGATTACCTAGATCCCTCTCTTTGCAAAGTTTTAGCCACTCACAGGGGGAGGGGGTATCGTGTGAACCCAACTCCCACTTATTGTTGCCTAGTTTTATGGCTAGTAATTGCTACCAGCTGTAGCATTCTTCGCACTGGATACACTTGCCAGTGTTGCTCAACGACTTGGAAAAGAAACTGCCGTTGATCTTCGTTCTTGGTCAACACTGGATTAAACTCCTGAATCAGCGCTACTCCTCCTTCAGCAAAGTTATTTGTTACCTGTGGCCCCTGGACGATGCGCTCAACATCCTTGTAATCTCCATGACTCTCCTATGTGGATGGATCGAATTCTAGGAATGATTGAGGAAGGCCAAGCAGTGTGAAGACCTTCTTGGTTTTACTGGTCACCAAACTTGAAACTGTTTTCTGATTCAGTGCTGTCGCCTCAAGTTCAACTGTTGCTCTCTTTAGTTGATCTTTGCCTTTTTCATCGTTAAGAACAATCACCATTTTTCGCTTCTCTTTAGGGTCAACATTTGAATATAAAAATGACCAATCCAACTAATGCTTTGACAAATACCATAAGTGGCGAACAAAAGCTTTCAAGCAGACTTGTGAGATGCCCCTATCAGGATAAAGTGACAATTCCTGGAGAAGCCTCATATCCTTTGCTAGAGCTAGAGCTGCATTTACTGCCATGAACCATGGTTTCAGGTACTGCTTCATGATGAAGACAACAAACCGCTTTAATCCTCGGCCTTACTTTAGTGTGATGCTTTTATGATAATGGAAAAGATAGACATTGACGCTATATATAATTTTAGCCAAGCATCTGGCACGGTGGCAAGCGCCAGGGCGCTGAAACCGTGTTCCATGGGGCGATACACCACCCAAGACAACTATTGACAGTTCTAGCAGCTCTAGATAATCATCTCGAGGTTGGCTTTCTTGCAACTATTTCATACAAAATGCCGTGAGCTCATCACATTGCTCACTGTCAATCACCGGTATTTCCTCATTGTCATTCAAGGTCTGAAAGCGTGTTGTGTCAATAGTATTCCACTCGGCTTTGAACTGCCTGAATATGTGTGTCGGAACCAGAGGACGGTCCAGGGCAAAGGGTGAAGGACTTTTGAACAAGGATCTCAAAAATGTAATGCAGACAAGCCAGGTGGAGGAGATCCTTGTGCAACTGTTGTTCAGTAAGGGTGCACGCCCCTGCCCACAATCCAGTATTGCTGGCAGTGGTGTTGAATGCCATTCCTACTACACATTCAGGTATACCTCAGTCATTCAAGGTTTCAGTGATGACATTGGCCTTGGCCTTCCATGTCCCGGATTCCAAACTGGGCACATTTTAGAACTTTGAAACTTATCACCTGATACGAGAATTGGAAGGCTTTCAGTGACATTCGCTCCTGTTACATCGGGAATTAATTTTCCATCCCAGTATACTACAAGTGGCACAGTTGGATGGAATGATTTCTTCAGCCATTCTGCAGATTCCCTCCAACTCTTGATTCGATCTCAGTGGATACTTTGCCTGTTGATAGTACACATTGCTGGCTCTCGTCCACAGGCAGAAATGGTCGCAGAAAGCAGATGGACTGCTGCACGGTCGGAAGTCTTGGTTCGATCTAAAGCAGCAGCAACTGGAGAAGTGACAACTGTTTTTCTTGCTTGTTGGCGTTTCAGAGGAGATGCCGCCAAAAAGGGAGGACCTGCTATATCTGTATAATCGTGACCTGTTCCGTCTTCATCACTAGATGGGCTTTCCTTCAGCTCCACTATTACCTCTCTCACTGCTCGATGATATTCCTCACACTCTCCCCACTCCTGTTCCATCTGTTGTCTCTCTTTCTCTCTGTCTTCGTTCCATCAGATGGAGTTTGACATCAATACCCAGCAAACAGCCTCGCCTTCCTTTCTTGCTCTGAGCCACAAGAAACTCCTTAATGCATTGGCGCCTAGTGTCCTCGATATTGGATGGAACTGGGCGTTTTCTAAACTTGATAAAGAAGGGAACCCCCAGGTATGGACCTATGAGCTTCGCGACTATGAGGCAACAGGCGGAGGGCGATACGCCTAGCACCCTTCCAGCAAAATCCCTCGCACAGGAAATCTGGGAGTCAAAGGGTTAACCTGACGGTTTTTGATGAGGTCTAAGGCATTCGTGTGTGCAGTGTCGAAGAGATCTTTCATCTTTTCCTGGAAATTCTTTCTCTTCTTCTCCCCTATTTCTGTATTCCGGCTCTTACTCTTCTCCAACTTTCTCCCTTCTTTATAGAGATTCGATTTGGGGGATACGATTCCGTGGCTCAGATGCAGGAATGCGAGCCCTCTCCCAGAATTCCCCTAGTTCCTCAGACAGAATACATGATGAATCCCTCAGTGTTCGTGTCTCTGTTCGCATCAGGTAGAGAAGTCGCGCTAACACTTCAACACAAGAAGGCAACCCACTTCCACGTAGTGTATCACTTGGTTAGCAAACAAGCCAAGCTGAGATGTGGGCAACATCTAGCCCTCTTGAGTTATCAGGAGAGGCTAGATGACTCCGTCATTGACGCCTGTCCAGGATGCATCCCAGCACCCCATACTATTAAGCACATTATGGAAGACTGCATTGCACACAATCGCCTGGGCCAACAACAGAACATAAACTCATTGAGGGCTCTGTATGTAAGCCCGATCTCGGCCGTGGCCTTTCTTGGGGACTATGGGCTGTTCGGCCAGACTAGGAAACACAACAACTACTACTACTGCTTCAAGCCAAATCTTGGTTTTGCATCTGCTTTTCATCACTGGCATTGACAATTTCACTTCAGTCATAGTAAATAAGTGCTTAATAATAACTCAAAAGGCCAACCCCTGAAAAGAGAAACAAATATGGGTATTACTAGAATGTACCGTTCAATGAAGTAAAGGAAACACTTTTTGCAAAAAAAAAAGAAAAAAAAAAAAGAAAAGAAAAGGAAATCACGATAATAAGTTTGCTTATTAGGCTCAAACTTTGGGTAAGATGTGGCACCAGTAAATATCATCCAATTCGACTAAAAGTTGGCGTCTCAAGAGTTTACACCTAAACTCACAATATAAACCGCCAGCAAACAAAATATTCCAAAATTAATTTTCCCCCTTAGTAACAAGGACCACCCTATTATGTACTCTTGCTTAGTGATGGGAAACTAGAAGTCAGGCTGAAGATTCTCACTGTTTTTATTTACAGCAAAAGAAACGGGTTACAAGTTTCTTGAACACTACGCCTATATCCTCTGCTTCCTTCCCATTCTCTTTCTTCAACAGCTTTCCCTTCTAGCTCTTCTGTCTTTATGTAGAAGCTTAATGGGACGTTTGATGGCACAAAGTACTAACTGAACAAGATCATGAATCATGAATGGGTACAAGGGACTACTTTGTCAATTACATTTTCGTCATAATATTACTTACGCAGGAAACCAAAGAACTAACAGTTCTGATCACTGTATCAGCCATTATGTCTCCTTAGACATGCCTTGCTATCTAATATACTACAAACCTGTGTGTGTGTGTGTGTGTGTGTGTGTGTGTGTGTGTGTGTGTGTCGCAGCCAAATCTGAAAAAAAAAAAAATCAAAGTTGGCAAGATGGTTGGAAATGATTCCTAGATGGGGCAGTTTCAGTTAATGTTGACTCAAAATACCCTAATCGTTGCCCCCATTGGTGTTACTTCTCGTGAAAGAGGAAAAATATGGCGGGGCATATCCGTTGTTTCATTCAAGTCTGCATAGAAAGAGAGAGAGAGAGAGAGAGAGAGAGACAGACAGACAGACAGACAGACAAACAGAGAGAAATTTCACATCTACAGTCCAATGTCTGTTACTCCATTGATGCTCCGGATAAATATTTTTATTCAGCTCCACAATCAGCCACCAGTGTCGTATCGTACCTCACAATCAGCCACCAGTTGCCTTATCTTGCCCCACAATCAGCCACCAGTTGCCTTATCTTGCATCACAATCAGCCATCAGCTACCTTCTATTTCCCCACAATCATCCACCAGATGCCTTACTTACCCCACAGTCATCCATCAGCTAACCTATGTTTCCTCACAATCAGCCACCAGTTGCCCTATCTTACCCCACACCCAACCATCAGCTACCCTATGTTTCCTCACAATCAGCCACCATTTGCCTTATCTTGCCCCACAATAATCCATCAGCTACCCCATATTTCCCCACAATCATCCACCAGTTGCCTTATCTTGCCCCACAATCAGCCATCAGCTACCTTATGTTTTCCCACAATCATCCACCAGTTGTCCTCTCTTGCCCCACAATCAGCCATCAGCTACCTTATGTTTTCTCACAGTCATCCACCAGTTGCCTTATCTTGCCCCACAATCAGCTCAGCTGCCTTATGTTTCCCCATAATAAACCACCAGTTGCCTTATCTTGCCACCATCTTGTAGCCAAGATTCCCTGACAGTTTCTGGTATTTGTTCCGAACCATACCAAAATCTGATCTTCTCTTAAGTTTGGGTTTCACGATTGCTATTCTTTGATTTAAACAATAGTGATAACTGCTCTCATGCCAAGTGTGAATTTTACGGTAGCTGATGTTCATTCTCATTCATACTAAGACCTCCTACCCTTCATGGTTTGAATACCCCTCAGATTTAGGTTCTTCAATCTCGGTTATTTGTTTCGAGTCATACTAGAGCTTTCTTTCCGCTCATGTTTGGGTTTTCCAGTAGCTCCAGCTTGTTCTGATGCATACAAATACCTCCTGTTCATTAAAATTCGTACTTAACCGTTGCCACGATTTGATGTGACCAGTAATAATACCTTCTCTCCTTACCAACTGCAGGTTTCACAAGAAGTTTCTGTGAGTTTTTTTTTTTTTTTTAATGCAGTAAAGAAGGAACCAAAGGCCAGGGGCCAGCAAATTGCACCGTAAAAAGAAAAAAAAGAGAAAAACATGATAACAGAGAGCCAAATTTAAGATTAATTCATTTCGAGATGCCTAGACAAACTGCGTTTGAAGACTGGAGATCGTAGGCAGTAGGAAAAACAGAAAGGGGAGACAGTTCCATGGTTGACCTGTTGCATACATGAGGGGCTGGAACAGCGGTTAATCTTGTATTACAAAGTTGGAAAGGAAAGGGATGAAAGTTTGTTGCTAGACGGGTGCTACGTGGCCGCCAAAGTGGTGGAGGGATGCAAGAAGACAGTTCAGAGGAGCAGTGACCATTGAAGTAGCGATAGAAAAGAGAGGCGAGGAGACAGAGGTTAAAAGGATCCAGTAAGAGGAGGAGAGTTATTGAGACGAAAAGTGTTTGATACAACCCTGTTGAGAAGATCTGTGTGGTGGGACCTTCCCCACACATGAGAGTTGTACTCTACACAGGGGCAAATCAAACCAGTGTATAAAGTCAACAACTGAGCAGGGGTAAAAAAAAAAGGTGTGGAGTTGGCTTAGCACACCCATAATCTTAGAAACATATTTTACAAAAGAGGTAATACTTTCTTTCGAAGATAAATCCCGAGAGAATGAACACTCAAGTATATTTAAAGACGATGCAGGATTGAGCTGGATATTGTTACAAATTTGAGGGTACTCGTCTAGAAGATTCTGTCGGGTTGATATATGTAAAACTGAGATTTTGATGTATTAAAAAAAAATCAAGGTTATTTTTACCCCAGTCAGAGATATGAGCCAAGTCAGACATTAGGTGTGCCAAAGCATCATGCCTTGTTTGTTGAAGCAACTGCTGAGATGGACGCTGTGGGAAGGGTATTGAAAGGTGAAGGGTGGAGTCATCAGCATATGAGTGGATAGGGTTAGATGTACACCTTTGATGGTCATTGATGAATAAAAGGAAGAGAGTTGGCGATAGGACAGAGCCCTGAGGAACACCACCATTGATAGCTCTAGGGCAAGAATGGTGGCCATCTATAATAGCAGCTATAGAACGACCAGAAAGGAAGCTAGGGATGAAGAAAAAGATACAAGGATAGAAACGGAGAAAGGATAATTTTGAAATTACGGATTTATGCCAGACTCGATTGAAAGCCTTTCAGACGTCAAGTGCAATGGAAAAACTTTGTCAAAGTCACGAGATGAGGATGGCCAGGAGTCTGAAAGGTAAGTGAGAAGATCACCAGTAGAGCGTCCCTGGCAGAACCCATACGGACGATCAGAAAGAAGGTTGTGATAAGAAACACGCTTTAATTTTTTTTGTTTTGTTAAGAAGAGACTTTAAATTTTTTGAAATACAGGATGTTAAAGAGTTTGGGCAATGGTTAGAGGGCTGGGAATGGTTACTCTTTGGGAGACTGGCTGAATGGAAGCATGCTTCCAACAAGAAGGAAAGGTGCAAGTAGATAGGCAAAAACGATGGAGTTTACTTAGTCAGGGTGTAAGCAGAGAAACACAGTTCTTCAGGACAACAGGAGGGACCCCATCAGGCCCATATGCCTTGTAATGTCATTGATAGCAGAAAGTACAGCACTTGAAGAAATTTTAATATCAGCCATAAGGAAGTCTGACAGGGGAGAAGATGCAGGGACAGCACAGAAACTGTGAAAGGTGGAATCGGAGGAGAAAGTCTGAGCAAAGAGGTCCGCTTTATCAGTAGAAGTAGTAACTATAAAGCCATCAGAGTGAAAAATAGAGAGAAGGATGATGAGACAAAGTTGTTAGAAAGGTTTTTGGCAAGGTGCCAGAAGAAGCGGGAAGAATTCGAGATGGAGAGATCAGAGGATTCAGTTCGGATGAAATTATTTTTAGCAGAGCGAAGAATAGACTTTGCACGATTCTGGGTAAAAACATAACAAAGATGAGAGTCAGGAGTGTGGTGGCTCTGGTATCTTCTGAAGGCCTTCTCCTTGTTGTGGAGAGCATTAGAACAAGTGTGATTAAACCATTTTTTTTTTTTTCAGTAGTCAAAGGATTTGAGAAAGGAATGTATGCTTCCATGCCCGAGAAAATAATCTCTGCAATAAGCATGGCACACTTAGAGGGCTCTCGGCCATGGAAGCAATAATCATTCCAGGGAAAATCAAAGACGTACTGCCTGAGGGCCTCCCAATCAGCAGCTCCAAAATGTCACAACCGACATTTCTTTGGAGGGTCCACAGGCCGTACTGGAGCAATAGGACAGGCCAAGGTGATAAAGTTGTGATCAGAGGAGTTAATGGAGAGGAAAGATTAACAGCATAAGCAGTAGGATTAGTTGTAAGGAAAAAGTCATTTATGTTGATACTCTGCCTAAGGTGGTCAGAGATAGCAGAAGGGTGCTGAACAAACTGCTCTTGGCCATTAATAATAGAAAAGATGTAAGCTTGTTCACCAGGTGGATCAGTGAAAGGAGAGGAGAGCCAAAGGTGGTGGTGAACATTGAAATCTCCTAGAATGGAGATTTCAGAAAAAGAAGAAACTGATCCAATGTGTTCCATCTTAGAAGTAAGATAGTCAGAGAATTTTCCACAGGTAGTAGAATTAGGGGATAAGTAAACAGCACAGATATATTTAACCAGAGAATGACAGGAAAACCGAAGCCAGAGAGCAAAGAACTCAGAATAATCAAGTTGAGGAACATGAAAGCAAGATAAATTGTTGCGTACATATACGCAACAGCCAACTTAACCTTTGCAATGAGCATAGAGAAAGTAGGAGGATACAGGGAAGGCTTTGCTGTCAGTTGCCTCAGGCAGCTGAGTCTCAATTAGGAGGAGAACGTGAGGTTTAGTCAAGGAGAGGTGGTACTCAATAGCGAGAAAGTTAGATGAAAGGCCGCGAATGTTTCAGAAATGAAGTGAGGCAGGTAGTGGTTCCAGGCATCTCCCTGGGTCGTCACCAGGAAAGGGGTAGAAGGTGGGGGCATTTATGGTCCCCCTCCCCTGAGGACTCCGAGGCTTGGTTAAATGACGCCATTTTGGTTGAATTTTGAATTGGAAGCGTAGTGAGTAATGTGCATGTAGTTTGGTGTTTACAGTTAGAGAAACTTGCATTGGAGAGTATGCTGGTCTACTCTCTGTGTTACTGAAACACTGAAAAAGTTCAGCAAAGGGGGATGGTCAGGAACTAGTCCCTAGGGCTGATGAAACGGGAGCTCCAACTCTCCCTGTCCATCCACCTAGGAAGTACCGTCCTGCTCGACTGGTGCTACAGTCTGTTACGCCTATAAGCGATAGGTTCATCAGATCACAAACCTAAAAGTGACGACTGTGATCTTAACCATTTTGATCTGTGCAGTGCTTGAAATGGGTCGTGTGTTTCTGGATGTTACCACCCTTGACATTGTCAGCTCGTTACCCAGAGAGGGGAGAGGAGGCGAGCCGAGAAAGCGCTTCCAGCTACGTGTTGCAAGCCCACAGAGGGAGGTTTTATGAAATCTGGCCACTTTGAGGCCATAAACAGTGGACATTGACAAGGCGCCGGAATGGGGTGGAAAGGGGGATAGTTACCCCCTGAACTTTTGCAGGGGCTGCAAATGAAGGGTTTTGCCCCATCCATATCTCGTCGTGAGCTGATTTTAGATGTTATATTGCAGTAACAAGAAATATATTTCAGTACATATACTACGGTATGTTATTCCTCAAAAAGTAGTTCTCCTATTATAATCAGCCAGGTATCTGTGTATGTCAGTTATTTACTCTATCAACGAGTATATCTTACAATATCATATTTAAAAAAAAATAAATAAATAAAGAAAGAAAAATGTAGGCGATGATAGTTTTTAAGAGTAGCCACCATTCTCAAGAATATGAAGATGTACAGAAAGGTGATATAGATTTACCTTGATTATTTTCAGAGTCTAGTTCTGATGTAACTCATCATTACAAAAAATCCTCCAATGTGTAGCCACATGACACAAAAGCCTCCAGTTATCCTTTCCTGTACATGCCTTCCTCACATCCTAATCTCTGTATTCCCCTGCTATTCAACCTCGTTCATGTATTCTTCATCTCGGTCCTCCCCAAATGCTAGAGATATCCGTCTCACAACCACATCTACAATTTTACTCTCATATTCTCTGTTCCTAAATTTATCCCATGTAGCCTATGTGTGCGTGGGTGGGTGGGTGGGGGTGTATATATTATATACAATACATATATGTATGTATGTATAGGTAGATAGATAGATATAGTTATAGATATAGGTGTATCATCATCATCAAGCATTGCAAGTCCACTGCTCAAGAAAGGCCTCCTACAGCTTTTTCATGAACTCCATGACTGAGCCAATCTCTGCCACGTTTTGCCGGCATACTTTTCTGTCACATCACTCCACCTCCTATCTGGCCTTTTTCTGCCACGCTTATAATCTCGGAATTCGGTCAGTCAGCCTCTTGTTCCATCGATCATCCCTTATTCTTGATGCGTGCCTCGCCCACCTCCATTTCTGTTCTCTCATAACTTCTATAATGTCTTCGACTTTAGACTGATCTCTCACCCAAGTTGATCTTTTCCTGTCTCTTAAAGGTATTCTCAACATTGACCTTTCTATTGTTCTTTGGGAATGGGCTAGTTGACTTTCCATCAATTTTGTCAGTTTGTAGGTCTCACAACGGTGCGTCATAGCTGGCGTTATACATTCGTTACATACTTTTTGTTTCATACATATTGGCAAACTACTTATGATGTCTGTATGTTTTGCGAGAGCTTTCCCTAAAGTTATCATGGTCCATCGTTAGTTTTAGTATTTGTCACAAGTAATTGTACTCCTCGACATTCGCCAGAATTTATTTACTTATTTTGATGACGTTCTTTGGTGTGTTTGGATTAAACGTTACTCTAGTTTTACTCAGGTTCATCTTTAGCCCTACTATGAGACTTTGTTTACGTCGTTTAACATTTCTTGCAGTGTCTCTGGTGTTTCTGAGAATAAGACAATGGCATATGCAAATCTCTAGTTATTTAAGCTTTCTCCATCTTTTTTACTCTTTTGGTCTTCCAGTTTACCTTTCTGAAAATACTTTCTCGGTATGCTGCAAAAAATTTTGGTGAAAATCTATCTCCCCGACGCATGTACTTCTCACTTACTGTTTGTTCCGGGAATGAATTTATAATTCCTATTTGCCAAAATGAGTGGAAAGCCGTTTCGTAATCAACAAAACGCAAACGAACTGGATTTTAAATATATATATATATATATATATATATATATATATATATATATATATATATATATATATATACATTTTGTATATATATATATATATATATATATATATATATATATATATATATATATATATATATATATATATATATATATATATATATATATATACAAGAGACAGATAGTTGGAAAGATAGAGTGATTGAGTGACAGGTACTGTAGATATATAGATGGACAGATGGATAGACACACTTAGATGGATACATTAAATATAGGTATATTCTTTCACAAACGAACAGGAAGAAATTAGACCGGGAGAATTAAAATGGAGAAACAGTGAATGAAATCGAATACATTACAGCAGGTAAGAATAACACGTTCATAAAGGTCACATCTTTTCTATCCTTAATTGCCTAGAGCAGCTTGTACAGCACCCCACCCGTATCCCTGACCTCCTTGGAGAGAGCTCCAACATACTTGACCTCTTCCTTACAACTAATCCTTCTGCTTATGCTGTTAATCTTTCCTTTCCGTTGGGCTCCTCTTATCACGACCTTATTACCTTAACTTGTGCTATCACTCTAGTATGGCCGGTGGACCCTCCAAAGAAACGACGATTGTAGCACTTCAGAGCTGTGGATTGGGAGGCCCTCAGGCAGTACTCCTTTCATTTTCCCTGGAATGATTATTGCTTCCATGGCCGGGAGCCATCTGAGTGTGCCTTGTACATTACGGAGGTTATTCTCTCGGGCATGGAAGCATACATTCCCTTCTCATATCCTTTGACTAATGCAAGAAAATCTTGGTTTAATCACGCTTGTTCTAATGCTGTCCGCAACAAGGAGAGGGCCTATAAAAGGTACCAGAGCAAACCCACCCCTGAATCACATCTTGCTTATGTTTCTGCACGGAATCGTGCTAAGTCTGTTCTTCGCTCTGCCAAAAAAAATTTCATCCGTACTACATGCTCTCAACTTTCCAACTCGAATTCTTCCCGCTCCTTCCGGCACCTTGCCAAAAACCTAACAACTTTACGTAATCATGACTCCCTCCTCTTTTCCATTCTGATGGTCTGGAGCTATTTCTTCTACTGATAATGCAGTATATATATATATATATATATATATATATATATATATATAATCCCATTGGAGCCCGGTGTCCAGAATATTGGACAGAACTGGGATTTTTCAAGTCTTTATAAAGTAGGGATCCCCGGGTAGGGACCTATGAGCTTCGCGACTATGGGCCGATAGGCGGAGGGCGGTACGCTCAGTACCGACCCAGTGCCATGCCTCGCCCAGCACCCCTAGGATCCAATGGGTTAATGACTGGCAAACCTACCAGTCTCTTTAACCCATTGGAGCCCGCTGTCCGAAATACTGGACAGAACTAGGATTTTTCAAGTCTTTATAAAGTAGGGAACCCCTGGGTAGGGACTTATGAGCTTAGCGACTATGAGCCGCTAGGAGGAGGGCGGTATGCTTAGTACCCACCCAGTGCCATGCCTCGCCCAGCACCCCTGGGATCCAATTGGTTAAAGACCACCCTAGTTCATAGTCTACATTTACACCCTGCTTGACAACTGCCACATGTAACACAGGTGATAAATGTTAACTGATTTTCTCCTGTGCAACTGTAGGTTGCTCATATCATTCTTTGGCCACGGATGCACTTTAGGAGAGACTGACAGCTTCTATGTGCCAAAGTGTCAGGGAGCTGCCTGGGCCCCTTCGGGTCAACATTGAGGGTGGGGGAATCTTGGCTAAGTTTAGTGGCAAGATGGGGCAGCAGTTACCTGACCATGGTGTAGTGTACTGTTATCTAACTTTGTCACCAGTCGACAAAAGGCTCAATGCTTGACACAATAGAGGTAAATAAATGTCACTTATGTAACTCTTTCTCTGTTCTTGGTACACCTTGGATTTACGGCATGTTTCGGCTAACAACAGATGATTTTGCTCAGATGAGGTATATCTTTTCACTGGTAGAAATATCAACTCCAATCCAATTAGCAAAGTTCTTTTATTTAATTATTACCACAGCCAGACGGTTTTCTTTTATTAGCAGAGGCCCCTGGTAGTGAAGGGTTTAGTTATAATATATCTCAACTCATCCACCTTGTAGTCCACCTTAAGTAGAAATAAAATCATCTGGAGGCAGCTGAAGTAAAGCAAAAGATACGTTACCAGATTGAAGGGGTTATCTGGGTATGTTGAATTTACATGAGCTGGACAAAATCGCCAGTGGTATTCAAGACTAAAGTTATTCTTCATTCCTGTGCATAACATTAATTGTGAGTTTTCTTTTTTTAGCATTCAAGATACTATAGGTGTCTCCGAGACATGGTAAAATCGGATAAGTTATCTGAGATAAAAATCAGAACAGGTATTTTGTAACTAGAGATTCAAACCGTTGTAGCCAATTATGTTATGCTTTCATTTGTTTTGATGTTATTAGGTTACGGGCTTCTTTTCTCTCACGAGGATATACAGTAGATACAGTGTTAATACACCCTATAACTATTGCAATTAATATACTGTAAGCTAAATAAAATCGACCAGTGGCGCCAAAAATAAGGTAATATACGTTACCTAGATGAAGCACTTAACTGTCAGTCTAATGAATAAATTACTTTATTCTTGGTCTTTCCTTGTGACAGAATTAATAACTGCAAGGACTAGACACGGCTTCTGTTAATCACTGCAGTACAAGCAAATTGTCATATCTTGATTAAATTCACCTGGAGCAGGAAAGAATAGGCTGGAAGTAAACGTGAAAGAGTTAAGCTTCAAACTTATCCTGAGATGATAAGGCCATATTATAATGCACACTTTTTTAACAAAAGTTACTAGATAATTCCATCTTTAACATCTTCGGTACAAGACATATTTCTCATGTTTAACATTATTGTCTGTAGACAGCAAAAATAAAACAAGGAAAGTGCTTGACGGGAGTAAAGTTTTGAGACTTACGGTGTGATAAAAAGGCTATATTGCTGAGCACACTGGTCTCCGGGCTGGGATTAAGGTTGGCGACAGCTACAGTGGGATTCAGGCTGGTGGCAGCTGGACTGGGATTTAGGTTGGTGGCAGTTGCCATGGGAAAGACCTTGTTGATAGATGGAGTGGGATTCAGGTTGGTACCAGATGGAGTGGGATGTAGGTTGGCGGCAACTGGAGTGGCATTCAGGTTGGTGCCAGATGGAGCGGGATTAAGATTTGTGGGAGTAGGAGTTGAGGATCGGGGTGCCAGTGCCACCAGTAGGGCCAGCGACAAAGTCACAACCCACCACATCGTCGTCAACAGCAAGCACAGGACCAACTACTGAGGTGGCCTGCTTCACATTGGAATTTTATAGTGCCCCGCACACACACACACACACACACACTTGCATGCACGTGGACCCCCACACACACACACACATACATACATACATACACACTCACACGCTTGTATGCGCGTCCATCCACATGCATATACAAGGACACACACACACACACACACACATACAGTAATTAAACAAACATACATTCTCAGACAGATGTAACATCACACGGCAAGACAAATGGGTAATGACAGACACATGCAATCAGTGGAAACAGAAAGGCAGACGGACGAGCAGACAGACATAGGAATATACAGACACATATGTAGACAGACTAACACAAGGACAAATACCCCGTAATACTGTACATAAAGACATTTACAGACAATAACAGAGACGGACACCCACACAGGCATACAGGCAATAACAATGACGGACACCCACACAGGCATACAGGCAATAACAGAGACGGACACCCACACAGGCATACAGGCAATAACAAAGACGGACACCCACACAGGCATACAGGCAATAACAGAGACGGACACCCACACAGGCATACAGGCAATAACAGAGACGGACATCCACACAGGCATACAGGCAATAACAATGACGGACACCCACACAGGCATACAGGCAATAACAAAGACGGACACCCACACAGGCATACAGGCAATAACAAAGACGGACACCCACACAGGCATACAGGCAATAACAATGACGGACAGCCACACAGGCATACAGGCAATAACAATGACGGACATCCACACAGGCATACAGGCAATAACAGAGACGGACACCCACACAGGCATACAGGCAATAACAAAGACGGACACCCACACAGGCATACAGGCAATAACAATGACGGACAGCCACACAGGCATACAGGCAATAACAATGACGGACATCCACACAGGCATACAGGCAATAACAGAGACGGACACCCACACAGGCATACAGGCAATAACAAAGACGGACACCCACACAGGCATACAGGCAATAACAATGACGGACATCCACACAGGCATACAGGCAATAACAGAGACGGACAGCCACACAGGCATACAGGCAATAACAAAGACGGACATCCACACAGGCATACAGGCAATAACAGAGACGGACACCCACACAGGCATACAGGCAATAACAAAGACGGACACCCACACAGGCACACAGAGATGATGTTGATGATGATGATGACCATATTCGTGATGATAATGATGGCATGGTGATGATGATGGTAATAATGATGACAGAAATGGTGGTAGTGATGATAATAATTATGGTGGTGTGGTGATGGTGATAATGTTGATGACGATGAAGTTATGATGATAATTATGGTGGTGGTGGTGATGATGATGGTGGTGGTGGGGATGATGATGAGTGATGATGATGCTGATGATGATCATGCGTATGACAATGATGATTAATATGATGATAATGACTGTAATATTGGCAGTGACGATGATGGTCATGATAATGTTGATATAAAGACTAGGATGTCAGTGGCGGTGGTGATGATTATGGTGTTGATGCTCGTAGTGAGAATGATGGTCAAGGTCATGATAACGATGATGATAAGGTTTATGAAAATGACGGTGATGTTGGTGATGATGGTGGTGGTGGTGCTAGTGGTGACATTATGAATCAGTATGTTGATCATGGCGGAGATAATTATTACTGTACTCGTCAGTTCCAGTTTCTCTCTCTCTCTTTTTATTATGCGTCCGACTCTGGGCAAAGGCTTCAGGGCCTATTTCTTGGGGAAAGTGGCTTATCTCAAGGCCCAGTAGCCCTCCAACACCTCCACATGTTACCACTTCGGCGCTAACACCCACCATCCATACTGAATGCGTGCTAGGACTGTCTCATACAGGACCAATGTATTGGTATTAGCGGGGGTACTTTTACATGTCGGCAGGTCTTCTGGTAGATCAGTAAAGTCTACATTATGAAATTCAAATCATTAAACTGTTTCTTGCCCCAGCCAGGATTCAAACCGGGGTCCGTTATGATTGCAGGCCGCCTCTCTACCGATATATATATATCATCATCATCATCATCAGCCGTTTGAGTGTCCACTGCAGGACCGGCCTATCCCGACCGAAGTGGGGACGATACAGCCAATCTATCTCTACCAAGTGGCTTAGGCTGTCTGGTAGAGATTGTATGTAGGGTAAGAAGTGCTTGTAAATGTAACTGTAGTGTTGGAGTGGCTTTAAATATGTGTGTAGTCTGTGAACCAAGTGTAATCGGCCCGCGCAAGCCGACTGGGTGAAAGGTTACGTTATAGTAAGCGACACTGGTTCAACCACAGCACCCCATATGTCCACCAAAGTAGTCCGTGGCCAGAAGAACGCTCCCAAAGTTTATTGCCCTAGCGGAACGCGAACCATCGTTCTTCAGTGTACGAAAACGCACACTTTACCACTAAGGCTTCATATATATATATATATATATATATATATATATATATGGGAGTGTTATAAATGAAAATATGCAGACAGACAAAGATTGATAGACAGACAGAAAGACTGATACAAAGACAGATAAAAAGAAAACTATATAGATAGATAGAGCGATAGATCTTACATATAAACATGGTCTTGTGCCCGGCATGTGAGTAGTTGCCCCTCTGTTACCAAGAGAGTTCTTAAAAAAAAAAAAAAAAGTAAGCTTGGTTGCAGTGGGAGTCTTGGCGTTATATTTATCTCGTGAGTGCACCCTTGTGGTGGGTTGTCCTGCTTCCAAGGTTAATGTCTGGGGCGGTGAGTGTCATGTGCCCAATGTTTACAGTAAGTGTGCCAGTGAGAACTGAGAAGCTCATACATACATTCAAAAGTAGGCAAGTAGGTAGCTACGTAGATAGATAGGTAGGCCGACAGAAATAGATAAGATAGATAAGTACATACCTACATGCATACATACACACCTACATACATTATTATTATTATTATTATTATTATTATTATCATTATTATTGTCCTCGCTCTTACTCCGGCTACTTACGTCAGCCGAAATGCAATTGAGTGTTAAGAAAATTTCAGCTTTTGCTGTAAAAAGTATCCCTCAGAATTTGGGTAGGTCGCTGTAGGTACATACAGACGTAAGTACATAGAGACGTATTGTACATACGTACTCTGCATACATACTGTACATACATCAGTAGTTACATAAACATATATATAATTGCATACAAAAGAACACACGCACATACAATATATATATATATATATATATATATATATACTGGACATACATACGTTTGTGCATACCTGCATGCATACACACACACACACACACACTTCTGACTGTGAAACGAACCCTAGACCCGTTAGACAGAAGTCAGGAACTGATACCACTCCACCACAGCGTGATAAAAGCTGTGACAACCTGACTTTCTCTTTGAAGAACCAGGTAAATCAATTATGGGAGGGTATATTTCAATCACAACACACTAGGATCATTTCACACCCTCACGCAACTCGGCAACTGACACAGCAGTTTTAACCTATCCCAGATAAAACACGAGCGTCTTTATATATTGGACACACATTACACGCGTGTTTACAAATATATTTTTACGCTCTTGACTGGGGATCGAACGTTAGACCTCTTAGATAGAAGTGAGGCACTGATACCATTTCACCACGGCGTGATAAAAGATGTGACAGCCTGATTTTTTTTTTTTTTTTTTTTTTTTTGACGAACCAGGTAAATCCAATATGTGAGGATATATTTCAATCACAACACACTACATTATTTCACAGCTCCACGCAACTCGACAAGTGAAAGAGCAGTTTTAATCTATCCCAGACACAACACGAGCGTCTTTATATGTTGGAAAGACACATTACACGCGCATGTACAAATATATTTTTACGCTCCTGACTGGGAATCGAACCCAAGACATTTTATAAAGACAGAAGTCAGGCGCTGATACCACTCCACCACGGCATGATAATCGTTTTAACAACCTGATTTTTTTTTTTTTTATGAACCAGGCAAATCCAATATGGCAGGATATATTTCAATAACAACAAATTAGGATCATTTGACAGCCCTGCACAACTCGTCAAGTCACAGCTCAGTTTTACTCAATCCCAGACACAACATGAGCGTGTTTATATGCTGGCAAGACACACATTAACGCGTGTGTATAAATATATTTTTACGCTCCTGGCTGGAAATCGAACCCTAGACCTTTAAGATAGAAGTCAGGCACTGATACCACTCCACAACAGCATAATAAAAAGTTTTACAGCCTGATTTTATTTTTAATGAAGTAGGTAAATTCATTATGAAAGGCTATATTTCAATCACAACAAATTAGGGTCATTTCACAGCCCCACGCAACTCGGCAAATGACAGAGCAGTTTTAATCTATCCCAGACACAACACGAGCGTGTTTATATGTTGGAGAGACACAGTATAATTTAAGCGTGTGTACAAATATAATTTTACGCTCCTGACTGGGAATCGAACCCTTGACCTCTTAGATAGAAGTCAGGCACTGATACGACTCCACAACGGCGTGATAAAAGCGATGATAATCGATTTTTTTTTTTTTTTTTTTTTTTGACTAACCAGGTACAACCAATATGGGAGGATATACTTCAGTCACAAAGCAATACGATCATTTCAAAGCTCTAAGCAACTCATCAAGTGACAGAGCAGTTTTAATGTATCCCAGACACAACATGAGCATTGTAATACGTTGGAGAGACACACATTACAGACGTGTGTAAAAATAATATATGTTTTACTCTCCTGACTGGAAATCGAACACTAGACCTTTTACTGATACCACTCCACCACGGCGTGATAAAACATGTGACAACCTGATGCTTTTTGATGATGCATTAAGTCCATTATGAGAGGATATACTGTATTTCAGTCACAACACATTAGGATCGTTTTACAGCCCCACGCAACTCAGCAAGTGACAGAGCAGTTTCAATCTATCCCAGACACAACATGAGCGTCTTTATATGTTGGACAGACACATTATTACACACGTGTGTTCAAACATATGTTTATGCTCTTAACTCGGAATCGAACCCTAGACATTTTAGAAAAAAAAAAAAAGTCAAGCACTGATACCATTTCATCACGGCGTAATAACAGCTGTGAAAACCTGATTTTTTTTTTTTTTTTTTTTTTTTTGACGAACCAGGGAAATCCCTTCTGGGAGAATATATTTCGATCTCAAAACATTAGGATCATTTCACAGCCCCACGTAACTTGGCAAGTGACAGAGCAGTTATAATCTATCCCAGACACAACACGAACATCTTTATATGTTGGAGAGATATACACGCGTGAGTACAGATATAATTTTATGCTCCTGACTGGGAATACAATCCTAGACCACTTAAACAGAAGTCAGGCACTGATACCGCTCCACCACGGCGTGATAAAAGCTGTGACAACCCGATTTTTTTTTTCTTTCAGTCACGACACATTAGGATCATTTTGACAGCCCCACGCAACTCGGCAAGCGACAGCTCAGTTTTAATCGATCCCCAAAACAACAAGAGCTTCTATACTGTATATGTTGAAGAGACACACATTACATGCGTGTGTACAAATATATAATTTTCACGGTTCTGACTGAGAATTGGACCCTAGACCTCTTACTGATACCACTCCACCACGACGTGATAAAAACTCTGACAACCTGATTTTTTTTTTCGTTGAAGTAGGTAAATCCATTATGGGAGGATATATTTCAATCACAACACATTAGGATCATTTCACAGCCCCATGCAACTAGGCAAGTGACAGAGCAGTTTTAATCTATCCCAGACACAACACGGGTATCTTTATATTTTGGAGAGACACATTACACGCGTGTGTACAAATATATTTTTACGCTCTTGACGGGGAACCAAACTCTAGACCTTTCAGATAGCAGTCAAGCACTGATACCACTTCACCATTGCGTGATAAAAGGTGTGATTTTTTTTTTTTTTTTGACGAATCAGGTAAATCCCTTATGGGAGGATATATTTCAATCACAAAACATTAGGATCATTCCACAGCCCCATTCAATTTGGCAAGTGACAGAGCAGTTTTAATTTATCCCAGACACAACACGAGCGTCTTTATATGTTGGAGACATACACGCGTGTTTACAAATACATTTTTTACGCTCCTGACTAAGAACTGAACCCTAAACATCTTAACAGAAGTCGGGCACTGTTACCACTCCACCACGGCTTGATTCAAGCTTTGAAAACCCGATTTTTTATTTTATTTTATTTTTTTGACGAACCAGGTAAATTCGTTATGGGAGGGTATATTTTAATCACAACACATTGGGATCATTGCACAGCCCCACGCAACTTGGCAAGTGACAGTCTGATTCTATCCCAGACAAAAACGAGCGTCTTTATATGTTGGAGAGAGACACGCACGTGTATACAAATATATTTTTATGATCCTGGCTGGGAATTGAACCCTAGACCTCTTAAACAGAAGTCAGACACTGACGCCACGCCACCACGGCGTGATAAAAACTGCAATGATCTGATTTTTTTTTTTTTTTTTTTTTTTTTTTTTTGACGCACCAGGAAATCCAAAATAGGAGGACATATTTCAGTCACAACACATTAGGATCATTTCACAGCCCCAGGCAACTCGGCAAGTGACACAGCAGTTTAAATCTATCCCAGACACAACACGAGCGTCTTTATATGTTGGACAGACACACATTACACACGTCTTTACAAATATATTTTTATTCTCCTGACTGGGAATCAAACCCAAGACCTCTAAGATAGAAGTCAGGCACTGACACGACTCCACCACGGCGTGATAAAAGCTGTGACTACCTGATATTTTTTTTTACGAACCAGGTAAATCCAATATGGGAAAATATATTTCAGTCACAGCACATTACGATCATTTCACAGCCATGCACAACTCGGCAAGTGACAGAGCTCTTAAATCTATCCCATATACAAAAGGAGTGTCTATATATGTTGAACAGACACATATTACACGCATGTGTAGAAATATATACTTTTTATGCTCCTGACTGGAAATCGAACCCTAGACCTCTTACTGATACCACTCCACCATGGCGTGATAAAAAGCTCTGAGAACCTGATTTTTTTTTTTTTTTTTTTTTCATGAAGCAGGTAAATCCATTATGAGAGGATATATTTCAACCACAACACATTAGGATCATTTCACAGCCCGACGCAACTAGGCAAGTGACAGAGCTGTTTTAATCTATCCCAGACACAAAACGAGTGTCTTTATAATAAATTATGGAGAAAGACACATTATATGCGTGTGTACAAATATATTTTTATGCTTCTGACTGGGAATTGAACCCTAGACCTTTAAGATTCAAGTTCGATGCTGATACAACTCCACCACGGCATAATATTAGCACTAGCAATCTAATTTTTTTGACGAACCAGGTAAATCCAATTTGGAAGGCTATATGTCACTCACAACACATTAGGATCATTTCACAGCCCCACGCAAATCGGCAAGTACGGTAACAGAGTAGTTTGAATCTATCTCAGACACAGGACGAGCGTCTTTATATGTTGGAGAGACAGACACACGTGTGTACAAATATATTTTACGATCCTGGCTCCGAATAGAACCCTACACCTCTTAAACAGAAGTCAGGCACTGATGCCACTCAACCACGGGGTGATAAAAGCTGTGATAATATGATTTTTTTTTTTTTTTTCACGAACCAGTAAATCGATTAAGGGAGGATATATTTCAGTCACAACACCCTAGGATCATTTCACAGTCCCACGCAACTCTGCAAGTGACACAGCAGTGTAAATCTATCCCGGACACAGCACGAGCTTCTTTATATGTTGGACAGACACACATTACACGCGTGTCTACAAATATATTTCTATGCTCCTGACTGGGAATCAAGCCTTACACCGCTTAGACAGAAGTCAGGTACTGATACCACTCCACCACGGCATGATAAAAGCTGTAACAACCTGATATTTTTTGACGAACCAGGTAAATCCATTATGGGAGGATATATTTCAGTCATAACACATTAGGATCATTTAACACCTCCACACAACTCGGCAAGTGACACAGCAGTTTTAATCTATTCCAGACAAAACATGAGCGTCTTTATATGTTGGAGAGACACACATTACACGCATGTGTACAAACATATTTTTACGCTACTGACTGGGAATCGAACCTTATACATCTTAGATAATAACCAGGCAATGATACCACTCCACCACGGCGTGATAAAAGACTTTATAACCTTTTTTCTTTTTTCTACAAACTAGGTTAATCAATAATGCGAGGATATATTTCAAACACAACACATTAGGATCATTACACAGCCCCACGAAACTTGGCAAGTGACAGAGCAGTTTTAATCTATCCCAAACACAAGATGAGCGTCTCTCTATGTCGGAGAGACATGTATTATATGCGTGTGTACAATATATATTTTTTTCCGCTCCTGACTGGGAATCGAACTCTGGATCTCTTACTGATACCACTCCAGCACGGCATGATAAAAGCTGTGACAACCTGATTTTTTTTTTTTTTTTTTTTTTTTGACGAACTAGGTACATCCGTTGTGGTGGATATATTTCAATCACAGAACAATAGGATCATTTCACAGCCCCACTGTTAAGAATGTTAATCCCCCTTGACATCAGTCGTAGGTGAATTCAAAGTCTTGAAGTTGTTTTCTGATAATATATTAAGCACCGCCTTATATCTCCACACAGCAGCTGTATGAACACCACGCTTATATATCCCCAGGCCGTTGCTAGCTGCCTGAGAGATAGCTGGCTAGGGCTGGCGTGCCCTTAATCTCAGACTTCAGCAGAATTTGAATCAGGCCAGACATTAGTAAGCGATCAGTGGTGCCCTACTTGGATCACACTTACAATACACTTACATGCTATACTTACATACTACATTTTATATCACACTTACAATACACTTTATGTTATTAAAAATGGTTACAAACAATTTTCCCCCGCTTTAAAAGTGAGTCTCCTGATACAGCGGTGGAGGCATTAAGTCATAATGTGGCAAGAATGTAATAGGATAGACTATACAGTCTACTGGGACTACATGGGAGTATAATAATAAAAGGAGTATTATACTAGAATGTATGAAGCTGGATGTAAAAATGGAGAAATATATTTACAGTACATGGCCATGTTGGAAAGGTAGGGAAAGGATAAGGACTAATAAATTCAAAAGTAGAATGTAAACAATGTACTATCGCAGTGTAGGCTACGATTTAAGTAGGCATGAGAAGCGTAGTGATAGTATACATATATAGGTTTGATCAAATTTGCAAATGAATGTCTTAATACATACATATACACACCTACTGTATATATATATATATATATAGTAATGGAAGGTACCACTCAATACACTGTAGTTTATCTCACATAGAAGGCACTGTTTGAGAGTGGTCATACACTCATTTTTCTCATCTTATATGGATTTTACTAGTTTTCATGTTCTTGACTCACTGTGTCGTAATTATATTGATATTATTTCATTTTGTTTTAATTAACTCACCTTTCAAATTTGCTCAGGGATTTTTTTTTTCTTCTTCAGTATGATCTTCACATCATCACCAATCATAATGAGTGTTACTTAGAACTACCAGTTTCTAGGTCTTTTGGTTGTCGCACTAATCTTTTTGCATTACGGATCTCGTGCAGTCTTTTGTCCATTCGCTTGACACAACAGTATAGGATACATACAGTTACAAGAAATCCAAGAAGACAGAATACCACTGGAGGAAATGCAAAGACTGGATGTACCCAGGAGCGGTTACAGGCTGAAGAAAACTGGTTCATAAGGAAATTAGACTGATTCAGAAAGTTCAGCATGCGTAGGTTGTCTCATGTGAGGAAAGATTGTCTGTTGGTAGATGAAAGGTAGCATTAATAGGTTTGAAGATGTCATATTTGTGGGAGCAAAGTGCGAAGTGATAATGTGTAGCATGGGCTATTACAGACTCAGACTTTACTGTACAATAATCAGTGGCCTGATACAAACCAGTTGCGGTTAGTGTGCGGACAGGAGTTCCTGGACAAATAAGACTGACAGGAGTTGAGACTTGAAAGAAGTAATAGAGGATGTGATTTAGACGAGCATGGTGCACTTGGAGCTTGGGGGCTGGAACAAAGATACAGACAGGTTGTACGGAGAAGTTAGGGACTAAGGCAGATTCGCAAGGAGCAACGCTGCCAGGACAAATTTTTAGGAGGTATGCAGCACAAACTTGAGAGTTGGGTGTGAGAAAGGCACATCTGTCGAGGTCACTGGAGGAAGTGAAGGCAATACAGAGATGATCATGGGAAAGAAGGAAGTACTCTCAAGAGACAGAAGCTTGTACCAGGGAATTATTGTACCAGAAGGGAAAGGGAACGATGTGAAAGAGGTCGAATGTGACAGAAGAACGAAAAGGGATATGAACAACTATATCTTTAGTAAGGAATGTGGCCTGTAGGATTGGCTAGTAATGTTCTAAAGAGGAAAATGAAATCACAGGAGACAAGTCGAAGGTTGAGTGAGCTCATTCCAAAGTAGAGCGAAGGTCAGAGATAAGTACTAAATCCAGGGTGACACGACCATCGACAGTACTGACTAAAATACAAATTAAACCAGAAACTTGGGAGACAAGAGAGTCCAGAGAAACTTGCAAATGATCTACATGTAATTTTCATCATCATCATCATCCGGACCTCCTTTCCTACCCAAGGGCAGATGAGGAGTAGCACTGTCCAGACAGCACAAACTTGCCCAATGCAAATAGGCCACACTTCCATTCGTTCATCATTCAAGGCCCCGGAATCCTGGCTGTACCGGATACGCCAAAAACATTCACCACCTTCTGCAGCTTCACAAAAAACGTAAACGATTGAGTCAGTCATGACGCTGCCATGCTCACAAGGGGTGCCAAAATCCCTGATCATGCACTTCTCCTCACGACATTCATCCAGCCACCTCGATCTCTTGTCAGTTCCCTAGCCTCACCGACTTCCAAACCTCTCTTCCTCAAACACTCATCCACCATATCTCTCCACGTTCTCCTTGGCCTACCTCGCCTCCTCCCTCCTTCAAATTCGCTCAGGTATACCTTTTTCATCACTATATTGTTATCCATTCTTTCCACATGACCTTACCATCTCAGGACACTCTCTTCGATTCTGGTGTCCACCGACTTCCTCACTCCACACCTTTCACCAATCACATTACTTCGTATCCTATCCACCCTCTGTACTCCACATACATTCCTCAGCAGTCCCATCTCCACTGCTCTGACTCTTGACTTTTCATTTTCACGCCACACCATAGTCTCACACCCATATGTTAGAGTTATCACTAACACTCTCTCATGTAAGCCTCGTGTAGCTGCAACACTCAAGTCTCTGTTTCTTATCAAGACCTTCATTGCACCAGGTACTTTTCTTCCTTGTGTCACTCTGCTCTCAACTTCATTTGCACATTTTCCTCTCTTTTCTATCGCTGTACCCAAGTATTTGAACTCTTTCACCTATTCCAGTCTCTCTCCATTCACTGTGACATCACACTGGGAGTCACCTTCTCTCTCAATAACCATCATTTTACTCTTCTCTACATTTACTCTCAAGGCACGATGCACTAGCCTACCAAGTTCTTGTCTGGTACTTACAATCAGTACTGCATCATCAGCATACAACAAATTTGAGATATTCCATCTATCACCATTCATAACCAACGCCATCCCTCTCTCCATTACTCGTGTTTTTTCTTCTCTCATCACCCCATCCATATATATATATTGAACAGCCACGGGGACATCACACAACCTTATTGCACGCCCACGCCGATCGTAAACCATTCACTTAGATGCCCATTAACCCTTATACATGCTTCGCTACCATCATAAAAACTCTTGACAGCATCTAGCGGCTTACCATCTACACCATACATGTGCGAAACTTTCCACAATCCCTCTCTGTCTACTTTGTCGTATGCTTTTTCCAGATCCATGAATGCCATAACACCTAATGGTCCTTCTCACAAGCCTTCTCTGCTATCTGTCTCACTGCAAATACTTGATCCACACATCCTCTGCCACTTCTAAAGCCACCCTGTTCATCACTCACTAGGACTTCTGATATCTCTCTTTCTTTCTTTATAATAATTCTTCCATATACCTTCCCTGCCACACTCAGTAAATTTATGCCACGATAATTCTTGCACTCACTTCGCTCACCTTTATTTTTGTACAGGGGTACAATCACAGCCTTTTTCCACTCTGCAGGCACAGTTTCACTCATCCATGCCTTCTTATGTATCTCCAACAAGCACTTCATTCCACTCTCTCCACTACACTTAAGCATCTCTGCATACGCCTCATCAACCTCAGGTGCTTTCCCATTTTTCAGCCGTTTCACAGCGCTCTTCCCCTGCGCGAGTGTCACGTCTCCTGGCATTCCATTCCTTCTCTGCACACCCCCAAAACCAATCATGTTTACAGCTTCTCTCCTCTCTCTATTCCCATTCATCAGGCTTCCAAAATATTCTTTCCATCTGGTCCTTACTTCATTTCCGTGGGTTAGTAACCTACCACCTGCATCCTTCACACTATCACATTTCTTTCTGCTTTCACTTCTATATTTCCGCACTTCTTTCCAGAATAACTTCCTATTTTCGGAGTAGTTTGCATTAATTTTTCTTCCCAGATCATAATTTTACATACAGTAACTCTGATACAATATTTACCTTCGATACTTCATGCATTAGAATTCCTGTAAAATTATTTAACGTGTTTGTAACATCATTTAAATGGTGTGTTATATCTTATAGCATAGAATGTTGAACACTTAATACCTTTTCCTGGGACTCCAGAGCATTTGCTAATTGAAGCAAGTCTTCCTTAAATCCAGAAAGGTCACGGGCAGTTGGTACACCAAATAATCCGCTCAGAATTTCTCCTCCAAGATCACAGAGTCCACATTTCACTCGTGAACGGCCCACAGGTGTTTCGTTAGGGAAGGAATCTTGGAGATGGTTGAATTGATAACGAATACAGTCCAACTTCCAGCACATGGGTAGGTAGAGTGGGTACCAAAATGTGGGTACCAAAATGTGTCTGTGGGATGTTGATCTTTAATACCTGACAGGAGTCCCTGCAGGTCCTCTAGCCGACGTGCAAAGTCAGGTAGGGCGATGGCCACGGCTGCCAGCAGCTCTAGGTTGTGGCACAAGGAGACTATATCCTTCATCACCATTACATCGCCTCCTGCACCAACCAAGGCCCCGGGCCATACGACATCATCATCCTCACCCGATCCAGACCCGACCAGAGTGAGCACTGCCAGCACGTAGACCCACAGCATCTTTCCTATAAAATGAGTTGATGTTAGTGGTGATGTTAATGCAGAGGATGACGAGAGTGTGAGATGATAGCGTTATGCAAGAGACTTAGTGAGAGAACGCAATTTGGCACGACAGTTATTAACAGTAGGGGAAGGTTGAGTGCGAGTGTCAGAAGAAGGACTTGAAGAAGAAGAAGAATCTACTTGTTGTGGAGAAGATGTGGTCTCTCCCAGTGGCTCTTCGAAGACTATGCGTTTTGATGCACGTTTGAGATCATCTGCATGCACCCATGTTGTCTCTGCCTTGAACGGATCTTTTATTTTGAATTTATTACTCTTACGTGATATGACACGGAAAGGACCCAAGAATTTACTACCTAGTTTTGAATCTCTGTCATGATCTAGGGCAAAAACTAAGTCACCTACTTGGATGGTAACATCTGAGGCAGCGGCATGTTGGTTACGTACCATATCTTCATTTGTAAGGGCCAGATTATCCTGAACGTATTTATGAATTTTCTGGAAGTTGGACAAATGGACTCACACATAGTCATCGTAGTTGTAGATCAGATCAGGTTTGGATTGCAACAAGGAATAAGGTAGTCTTTTGTCAAAGCCATAGATGACAAAGAATGGTGTTTCACCAATTGACTTACTGATAGATGAATTAATTGAAGCAGCTACCTGCAGAATCCACTCGTCCCAAGTGGAAGTCTGATCTCCCACTATGTGACACAGACTCTCCAGTATTATTTCTATTCTGGCACTCTACTAGGCCATTCGAGGCTGGATGATGGGCCACTATGTTGCATTTCTTAATTCCGTATCGAAGACAAATTTCTTGCAGTATTGAATTATTGAACTCTGACCCGTTATCAGTTAAAATTACTTCTTGTGTTGCGAAAGGGCAAATTACTGAATTAATAAAGGCATATGCCACTGCGTTAGCAGATTTGTCACGCAATGGAGCCAAGATAACAAATCTAGAGAAATGATTGACTACCACTAATAGACAGAGGAAGCCAGATTCTGTACAAGGCAGCTTCAGAAGATCAAGAGAGACAGTTTGCCAAGGCTTTGACGGTACTGGGTACTGCAATATAGGAGCAGGTTGACAAGTTGTCCCCTTATGATGGGCACACGATAAACATGCGTCGTATTGCGCTTCTATATCCTTTCGCATAGTAGGCCAGTAATATGACAGACGTGCTTGCCATAAGCTTCTGTCTTTGCCAGGGTGTGATGCATGAGGGGTGTCGTGGATTAAGTGAAGGGCAGCAGGAATTAAGTCTGTTGGAATGACTAGTTGCTTAACTTCGCGATGAGGTACGTTGTTACCTTTCAGTACTGAATGTTTCTAGAGCAATTCATTGTTGAGGAAGAAATCAGATACAGGGACTGGTAACTTGGACAAGGAAGAATCATTGCCTGACTCTAGAAAATATATGACCTGTGACCATATAGGGTCCAAACTCTGGAACCCATGTAGTGTGTCACAACTGAACACCAAATTTACATCGCAACCAGTTGAGACTGTGGCTACATGCCGTGAGCGGGCATCGGCTACGACATTGGACTTCCCAAGAATGTATTCAAATGTCGGATTATAGTCTTGCACAGTGACTGCCCAACTTGCAAATCGACCGGTAAGATTACGTCTCCGAAACAGGTCACATAAGGGAAGATGGTCTGTTTGGATGTGAACAGGATAACCGTAGATGATGTTGTGGAAATGTTTTAGAGACCAGGCCACGGGCTTCCCAACGAGTTACGCTGTAATTCTTTTCTGCGGAGTTTAACACACAGCTGGCATAGGCACTGACACGTTTCTTTCCTTCAGAGTCATTTTACATGAGAATGGCACCTAAGCCTACTCTGGGATCATCAGTACAGAAAGAAAATGTTTTAGATTAGACAGGGAATGCCAAAACCGGGGCTTGTGCTAGGGCATTATTCAGTGTTGTAAATGCAGTTGCTTGTTCATCAGCCCACACAAAAGACGCATCCTTTTTAAGCAGTTTTGTTAACGGCACAGCTATCTGGGCATACCCTTTAATAAATCGGCGATAATAACCACCAAGACCGAGGAAACTGCATGCTGCATCGGTGTTGGTTGGAGTAGGGAAGTTTGTTAAGGCTTTGATCTTGTCATCTAATGTATGAATTCTGTGAGCATCGACAACATGTCCTAGGAGTTGGAGTTTCTTACATAAGAAGTCACACTTTGACAGTTTGATCTTAAATCCAACTTGTTTGAGTCTAGTGAAAGCTTCAGCCAATTTTTCTGTGTTCCTCTACCGAGTGACTAGCGATTATGACATCGACTAGATAAGCAAAAACTGAGTGACCAATCATGCCAGCCAAAACTGTATGAATTAGCCGCATGAACGCTGATGGTGCATTTCTCAAACCGAATGGAAGTCTATGAAATTGCTAATGCCCGGATGGGGTGTTGAAGGCAGTGATAGGACGAAATGATTCCTCCATTTCTACTTGCCAGTAACCACTCAAAACATCTAGGAAGAAGAAAACACAATTGTTTTCGCCTAAGGATTCCAGAAAATTAGTGAGTACAGGAATTGGAAATCTGTCCGGGACAGTCAGCGCATTCATGCATTTGTAATTTATCACTGGTCGTACTTCATCACCTTTCTTTGGAACGAGAATTAGTGGACTGTTCCACGGACTAACAGAGTGTTCAATGACCTCGTTGTCCAACATGTCCTGAATAAGACTATCAGCTTGTTGGCGTTGGCTGTGTGGCAAATGGTAGGCAGGTATATATACTGGCTGAGCCCCAGGCTGTAACATAATTTGATACCTTACTAAGCTCGTGTTACCATATTCTCACCGGGAAGGGCTATGACTTCACGATAATCTTGCAAGAGATTAAGCAAGTAACTTCTGTATTCCAGGTAATCACTCTGTTTCACATGAGATTCAAGATTAGATGGAATGTTGGTGGACTGAGTAACTGAGCACACATCTGCAACAGAGAGTGGGAAATTTTGGCACAGACATATTGCCGCTGGGTGTACCAAGAAGTCACCAATCTGTGTTCCCATTTGTAACTTAAGTGGGGCATTAGTAGTGTTGGCTAAGTACAAGTAGCATAAACTATCCTCCAGCACCGTACACAATGCCGACTCATAAGCTAAGCCATTAAGACAACACACCTCAGGTAAGGTTAGTACATCCACTCCTGCTTTCACACCCACAACACGAACAGAGACTTTGGTAAATCTATGCGGCAATAAAACTGGGCACTGACTTGCTACTGCACGCCTTGTCTCTGCGTGTTGTAAAACATTATTCACACTATGTGAGGTAGTTAAATGAGACGTGTCTGAGTCGGCAAATGTGCCACTGTTAGAGGGGTTGATATGATCCACAGTTGGATGCTCAGAGGGTACATCCACTGGTAAATGCTCAGAGGGTGTAGTACTAGATGGCAGTGAATTTGGCTGTTCAGGTAACGGTGTATTAACCTTCTTACTCCCTAGTAATGGTAGAATCACGTGAGAGTGAATAACTGAGATTGTTTGGGAAAGTACTGGAGACGGATATTCCAAGACAGGTATCGGGAACCCATTGATATCAATGCTACGAGAAGCCGGCAGGAGAGCAATTGATTGTTGAATCATTGTCGAAAAGCCAATGAGAATGTCCGCTGGATATTTAAGCTCATTGGTGACGTGAAATTCCACGTCAAAAGGCCTTGAGGTTTTATCAAGTTGTACTTCTAGTGTGATCTTTCTTTTGACCTGAAATTCTGAGCCATCCACGCCGCGTAGGCGAATGTCAGGTGGTTCGATGAGCCCGACTCTTTTACTTGTTTCCCTAATGCTGTTTAGAGAGGTATCTGAGATCAGGTTTACCATAGATCCAGTGTCCTTAAAGAAAGAGCTTGGTACCCCTTTGCTCCATCCTAGAATGACTAGGCCTAAAAATGTTATGGGTCCCACCTGGTGAATGGGGAGTTGATTTTCCGTTACCTTATTTTCGGACACTGGTGGACCTTTCCCTATTAGGTTACATTTTTCCGATCAGAGTGCTCGTCTTCTCCCGACTAACGGCTCTTATGGTAACGACACTCGTCAGTGGAGTGAGTTGTGCTCTTCTTGTGATATTTGCATGTAAGACAACGGGATCACGAAGGAGTGCGCTGTCATTCCCGTGAGCGAAATCATCTTTGTTTGCGTGCACAACTAGACTCTCGATGACCTACATTACTACAGTGCCAGCACACAATCGAGGATTGTTTGCTTTGTCGCACAGTAGATTTGCCACGACTGCTACTTGGTGAACGGTAGTGTGAGTGAGACCGATTACTAGGTTTGTTTTTTGTAGTTGGCCGCGAACGAGAGGAATCAGATGAAGCAGTGCTGGTGTGTAATACTCTCGCAGTAATGCCTGCAGAGTGAAAGGCTTAGGTGTGAGAACTGGCCTGGTGAGTGAAGTCTGATCCCGACCTTTCTGTTATGGCCTTTGAGATATTAACTATTTTGTCTTCGGGGTTAAAGCCAAGTTGTAGTGCTATTTGTTTCTGGTGGGCCGTAAGCCAATTAATAAATCTAAAGTAACCGCACAAATCTGCAAAATTGTTTAGTGAAACTATAAGCTCTCCATTAATTTCAGTTACCCATTGAGTACCACAGAACAATCAGCGCATCTCTGAACTCGTTGCCCTCATGGTGGCGGCTGCCTCAATTACCTTTGCATGTTGGGGAGGAACCTTCATGTCCTCTTCCATTTGCTTAAGAAAGTTTGTTAGCCCTATGAGAGATTGCAGCACTTAAACGTTGACAACAATGTTGAATTAACTGTTGGTGACATGCATCAAATGTTTGGCAATCTTCGAGGTGCCCTGCATGAATAGAAGCTTTTATTAGTGACCTGCCTTGCTGTAGTCGACCCATCAGATAAGAAACTTTTAAGAGTTCAGTTGTGATCTGCCGATTACGAATGTCATTTTCGACCTCTCTGAGGAAGTCATAAATGGAAACTGTACTATTTTCTCCTGTAAATTTCGTCCAAATATATGGACTGGGGAGGTGGGAGATTCTGATTCGCCATCGTAGGAAGAGGGTGAGACTGCAAAGGTGTGGAAGTAGGCACAGTAGTAAACTGAGACGGTGTGTGAGAAGGAAGTGTCGTGGAGGTAGTGGTGTGTATCGTGGTTAGTGATGATGTATGTGTAGGAGAAGGTAAGGACAAAGGCTGTGGAGAAGGCTGAGTGACTTCAAGAGAATCAGCTGGGGAAGATGATAGAGTATCTGGTGTCGATATATCTGAATTTAGGGTAGGAGTAGTAGGGTCAATATGGGTGGTCGTAGATGTGGTAGGAGTAACAGGAGTAGTCGTAGTAGAAGCAGGTAGAAAACTTACGGTTTATTTACTATAAGATCTGCTACTATGAAGATACGTTACACTATCATCACACACAGGATCACCTGTTTCACTATCAGATTCAATAGGGGAGAGATCTACCCTTTTGAAAAAGGACATTGATAGAATAGGAAGCAAGTAAATGAAAATGAACAAATGGATGGATAAATGAAAGAATGAATGAATGAAAATATTTATAATGTATGAAGAAATGATTTATATGCAATGAAAATGAGTGACAATAAGTGCGTTATTTACAGCTCAGTATGAGTATAATTGGGAGAAAATGGGATGAAGCAGGAGTGAGTGAAAGAAAAATTCTGAATGAATGAAAAATGAGGGGCGAAAAATGCAATGAATGGATAAGAGTAAATGATTAAAACATCACAATCTATAGAGACAGCTCGCCATCTCTGTAGAAAGGAATCGATGAATGTGATGGGATAAGAAAATGTATGAAAATGCAGATAGAAAAATACTTATAGTAATATGTGTTCATTGCAGCAGGTTAGCGTCAAGTGAGGCTCTCGGTGCAGTAGTGTCTTCTCCCCTCACCAGCGTTGATTGGGCAGAGATGTTTACGACATAACTGGGCAGCAGCCAAGCACTGGGTGGAGCGAGAAGCTGACAGGAGAGGCTGTGACGTAGCTCATTGTGAGTGGCCATGCTCCCTGAGTGACGTCGGGTCTGTGTGGTAGGAGGGGGGACGATGATGTAAAGACGTTGGGCGGTGGTTGGGGGCTACTTCCTCAAGTGGGGTTTTGGTTGGAGTTTGTGGGGGCTAAAACTAACCCCATAAAGCGTGATAATATAACAGGTCACACAGGACTGGCAGGTGAAGGCAGGTAGTGAGGGTAATGGTAGAGGCTTATGTGGCTGTGGTGGTGTGGTGGTAGGTGGGGTGTTGGTGTGAAGCAAAGTCCCAAAACGACACCAAAACTGCAAGGATGATTCCATAACCACGGAAGAACCACTCCAAGACTGTGAAAAGGGGCTGGAGGCTGGAGCGGAGATAGACTGTGTGTCATCATGGGAAAAACAGCAGCATGGGAAAATGGACAATACAGCCAAAATTGCCCATAGAAGACGTGAAATCAATATTATCCCACTGCTGCCACCAAATGTTAAGAATGTAAATCCCCCTTGACAACAGTCGTAGGTGAATTCAAAGTCTTGGAGTAGTTTTCTGATAATATAGTAAGCCCTGCCTTATATCTCCACACAGCAGCTGTATGAACACCACGCTTATATATCCCCAGGCCGTTGCTAGCTGCCTGAGAGATAGCTGGCTAGGGCTGGCGTGCCCTTAATCTCAGACTTCAGCAGAATTTGAATCAGGCCAGACATTAGTAAGCGATCAATGGTGCCCTACTTGGATCACACTTACAATACACTGACATGCTATACTTACATACTACATATTATATCACACTTACAATACACTTACATGTTATTACAAATGGTTACAAACACCACATAACTCGGCAAGTGACAGAGCAGTTTTAATCTATCCCAGACACAAGACGAACATCTTTGAATATTGCAGAGACACACATTACACGCGTGTGTACGAATGTATTTTTACACTCCTGACTGGGATCGAACCCTTGACCTCTTAGACGAAGTCAGGCACTGATACCACTCCACCACGGTGTGATGAAAGGGTGTGACAACCTCTTTTTTTTTTTTTTTTTTTTTTTTTTTTTTGACGAACCAGGTAAATTCAAAATGGAAAGATATATTTCAGTCAAAACACATTAGGATAATTTCTCAGCCATACACAACTAGGCAAGTGACAGAGCAGTTTAAATCTATCCCAGACACAAGACGAGCTTTATATGTTGAAGGGACACACATTACACGCGTGTGTACAAAATTACTTTTATGCTCCAGACTGGGAGTCCAACCCTAGACCTCTTGCTGATAGCACTCGAACACGGCGTCATAAAAGTTGTGACAACCTGTTTTTTTTTTTTTTTTTTTTTTCTCATGAAACAGGTGAATCCATTATGAGAGAATATCTTTCAATCACAACACATTAGGATCATTTCACAGCCCCACTCAACTCGGCAAAACAGAGCAGTTTTAATCTACCCCAGTCACAAAACGAGCATCTTCATATTTTAGAGAGACACACATTACACGCATGTGTACAAATATGTTTTCATGCTCTTGACTGGGAATTGAACCCTAGACCTCGCAGATGCATGGCAGGCACTGATACCACTCCACCATGGCGTGGTGAAATTTTTGACAACCTGATTTTTTTTTTTTTTTTTAACGAGCCAGGTAAATCTGTTATGGGTGGATATATTTCAGTCACATCACATTAGGATCATTTCACAGCCTCATGCAACTCGGCAAGTGACAGAGCAGTTTTAATCTTTCCCAGACACAAGACGAGCGTCTTTGTATATCGGAGAGACTCACATTACACGCGTGTATACAGATGTATTTTTACACTCCTGACTTGAAATCGAACCCTAGACCACCTAAGTGGAAGTCAGTCACTGATACCACTCCACCAGGATGTGATAAAAAGCTGTGACAACCTGATTTTTTTTTTTTTTTTTTGACGAACCAGGTAAATCCAATATGGAAAGATATGTTTCAGTCACAACTCGTTAGGATCATTAAACAGTCATACACAACTCGGCAAGTGACAGAGCTCTTTTAATCTATCCCAGATGCAACAGGAGCGTCTATATATGTTGAAGAGACAAACATTACACGCATGTGTACAAATATATACTTTTTTATGCTCCTGACTGGAAATCGAACCCTAGACCTCTTACTGATACCATTCCATCACGCCGTGATAAAAGCTGTGACATTCTGATTTTTTTTTTTTCCATGAAGCAGGTAAATCCATTATGAGAGGATATATTTCAGTCACAACACGGTCGGATTTTTTCACAGCCCTAAGCAACTCGGCAAGTGACAGAGCAGTTTTAATCTATCCCAAACACAAAACGAGCGTCTTTATATTATGGAGAGACATTACACGCATGTGTACAAATATATTTTTATGCTTCTGACTGGGAATTGAACCCTAGACCTTGTAGATACCAGTCAAGCACTGATACCACGCCACCACGGCGTGATGAAAAGGATCATATTACTTTTTTTTTTTTCCTTGAACCAGGTAAATCCATTTTGGGAGGATATATGTCAGTCACAACACACTAGGATTATTTCAAAGCCCCACGCAAATCGGCAAGTAACAGAGCAGTTTTAATCTATCGTAGACACAAGACAAGCGTTTTTATATGTTGGAGAGAGATACACATGTGTTTGAAAATATATTTGTACGATCCTGCCTGGGAATTCCTAGACCCCTTAAACAAAAGTCAGGCACTGATACCACTCCATCACGGCATGATAAAAGTTGTGACAACCTGATATATATATATATATATATATATATATATATATATATATATATATATATATATATATATATATATATATATATTGACGAACCAGGTAAATCCATAATAGGACGATATATATCAAACACAGCACATTAGGATCATTACACAGCCCCACGCAACTTGGTAAGTTACAGAGCAGTTTTAATCTAACCCAGACACCAGACGAGCGTCTTTATATGTTGGAGAGACACACATTACATGCGTGTGTACAATATATATATATATATATATATATATATATATATATATATATATATATATATATATATATATATATATATATATTTCACTCCTGACTCGGAATCGAACCATAGACCTCTTACTCATACCACTCCAACAGGGCATGATAAAAGCTGTAACAACCTGATTTCGAACTAGGTAATTCGGTTGTGGGTGGAAATATTTTAATCACATCACATTAGGATCATTTCACGGTCCCTCGCAACTCGGCAAGTGCCTGAGCAGCTTTTATCTATCACAGACACAAGACGAACGTCTTTGCATATTGGAGAGACACACATTACACTCGTGTGTACAAATGTATTTTTAGACTCCCGACTGGGAATCGAACCCTTGAGTTGTTAGACAGAAGTCAGGCACTGATACCAGTTCACCACGGTGTATTATAAACTACGAGAACCTTTTTATTATTTTTTTTTTACAAACCAGGTAAATCCACTATGGGAAGATATATTTCAGTCACAACACATTACGATCATTTCTCAGCATTCATAACTCGGCAAATGACAGAGCAGTTTTAATCTATCCCAGACACAAGACGAACGTCTTTATATGTTGAAGAAACACACATTACAGGCGTATGTACAAATATATATTTTTTATGCTCCTGATAGGGAATTGAACCCTAGACCTCTTACTGATACCACTCAACCACGGCGTGATAAAAGCTGTGACAACCTGATTTTTTTTTTTTTTTTTCATGAAGCAGGTAAATCCATTAAGAGAGGATATATTTCAGTCACAACACATTAGGATCATTTCACAGCCTCAAGCAACTCGGCAAGTGACAGAGCAGTTTTAATCTATCCCAGACACAAAACGAGCGTCTTTATATTTCGCAGAGACACACATTACACGCGTGTGTACAAACATATTTTTATGCTCCAAACTGGGAATTGAACCTTCGATCTCGTAGATACAAGTCAAGCACTGATACCACTCCACCACGGCGTGATAAAAGAACGCTGTGAGAATCTGATTTTTTTCTTTTTTGTAACGAACCAGGTCAATCCATTTTGGGAGGATATATTTCAGTCACAACACATTAGGATCATTTCTCAGCCCCGTGCAACTCGGTGACAGCAGTTTTAATCTATCCCAGACAGAACCCGAGCGTCTTTATACGTTGGAGAGACATACACGCGTGTATACAAATATATTTTTATGCTCCTGACTGGGAACTGATCCCTAGACCTCTTAAGCAGAAGTCAGGCACTAATACCACTCCATCACGGCGTGATAAAAACTGTGACAGCCTGATTTTTTTTTTTTTTTTTTTTTTGACTAACCAAGTACATCCAATATGGGAGGATATACTGTATTTCAATCACAACACATTAGAATCATTTCACAGCCCTACACAACTCGACAAGTGACAGAGAAGTTTTAATCTATCCCAGACACAACAGGAGAGTCTATATATGTTGATGAGACACACATTACATGCGTGCGTACAAGTACATATTTTTTATGCTCCTGACTGGGAATTGAACCCTAGACCTCTTGCTGATACCACTCCACCACGGCATAACAACAGACGTTTCCACTATTAGGAGAACCCTGTTAGCTATCATTGAAAGCTCAAATTAGGTGATAGATAATGGCAATGTGCCACCAATGCATGTCGTTGACGTCATTGGTTGTGCAGCTGCTCTATGTAAATTGTCAGAGAGTTCTAAAATCGCTATATATATATATATATATATATATATATATATATATATATATATATATATATATATAATCCTGAGATGGGCTTACTCGATTTCATTTATGTGGGGGAATTCAATTGCAGCAATGGCGGTGTGATTGACACATCACACAACAACAAGACTGGGATGAAATTACCAGAGATTGTTGCACGGATAAATAAGTCAAGTCCAGGCAAGGACCAGATAAAATCTAGACCTGAGTACAAACAAACAAACAGTCAAGTGAACTCAAGGGCTCGTTCCCACACACCTGGCAACAGGCTGGCACAAAAATCTGGCCGTTGTACAAGTAGACATCGGCCTGCAGAAAGATTAAAAAATGGTAAATCCCTTCGAAAGTCGAAGTTAAAAGATACACAATCTTATTATTGTGCAAATCCATGTCACACTAAATCTGAATGCTACATTTAAAGTAATGAGGACAGAGACAAAGGAAAAGGGTTTGAACCATACTGTAGGTGACACAAAGCTGTAGGTCACTGGACCTCAGACTGTAAAACAGTCGAGAAATTAGTATCTGTCCACAAGTCGGGGGACGGTCATACTGGGATAAAAGACAACTGAAATAGTAACGACTGAGGAGGACATCACGACACCCCCAGGAGGCGACAACGGAGGAGTAGACAGGGTGCGTGCAATGTCCGTGAAATATGGACATAGTCCAATAGAGCCGCGCGCCTCTATTCCCCAGAATGCACCTGGCGTGAACACCTCAGTATGGGTGCATTACCCTTTCACCGAACCAGCCTGCGCCAGGATCGAGGTGGAGCTGAAAACCCAGCTTCAAGCAGCATCCCAACGACTGCCTGTAGCCGTGCAAACACCGAGACGGCCTGTAGCTGCTCTAATAAGGTGATGACCTGTAGCAGCACCCTTGTGACGGCCTGCAGCCACACACTAAAGCGACAGCCTGTAGCTGCGCCCAAAAGGAGATGGCCCGTAGCCACTCCAAGTGCTGCTGAACCCCCCCTGCAGAAACCGTGATGGCCTGCAGTCGCATATGAGGAGAGAACGGTACGCCCCCTCTCCTTCTACAGTTGCCTCGAAGGGCACGACATCGGTGATGGCCTGTAGCCGCATCAGTAGACAGGAGACGGCCTGTAGCTGCTCCTTGCCTGCACGTCACCCTTCATACAGGACTCCAGTGATGGCCTGTAGCCACGCCCATAGACAAGTGACGGCCTGTAGCTGCGCTTTGTCTGCAGTCCTGTCAGGAAGTTGGGCTCCGGTGATGGCCTGTAGCCACACTGACAGGGAAGGGACGGCCTGTAGGCATGCCAGGGAGGGTCACTACAAAAGTCCCTCGCCCCCTATGACTTCACAAGATAAGGGCATATTGCACTCAACCCTGCCCACCGGTGGCAGCGTAGGTCACAGCTCCACCCACCAGTATCAAGGCAGTCTCCAGGAGGAGAACTTCCAACTCGAGGACTGGTGGAGAGGCCCTGTGTTGTCCCTGGGGTTGTATTCAATAATGTCAGTGCCAGGGGATGACCCACGCCTGATGGGCTCCTGCTGGGAGCGACACCGCAGTCCTACCCTGACGGCAGAACAACAGGAAGGAGACCACAGCCAACGGACCCTCGACAGTGCCCCCAGGAACCTGGGGGAAAAGCAACGCCCTTCCCCCACTAGGCACCTGCGGGAGCACCTACAGAGACTGTTTGGACCCAGCCCTGAGGGCCAGACCCCAGTACCAAGCCCCTCCAGCGTGGGGCCTTTCAACACCCCTGACTGCAGCCCTTCCCGGAGGACAATGACCCCACAGATAGTCCCGTGGCATCTCACTGAGAGTGCATCTGAAGGGGCACCACCAACACCAGGCCGCCACCTGTGAGCTGCCGCTCCCCCCCTCTTGTTGGTATGCTCCCCTGCCCAGTATCCCTATAGTGACTGTGACTCCTCTCCCTGCCCACAAGTGAAAATGAAAGTGACTGCCCAAGCGTCTGGTACAGAGACAGTGAAAGTGAACGTGGCTGCCGGAATATAAAGTACAGCGCCAGTTGTAAAACAGCTTGAATATAGTGGGGAATGAGAAAGACACTACCAGTGCATACCGTGGGACAGTCATAGGAAAAAGGTAAGTACAATTATAGAAATAATATAAGAAACAGGTAGCCCTAGAATAAAAGTGTAGTCACAACTAATCTCAAGAGCAGTGTCTGCTGTCTGCCTGTCAGTATCCTGCGAAATACATTTAACTTATAAATACCTGTCCATTTCAGTTCCTTGTTTTTGGACAAAGTCTAGCTTTCTATATCCATAATTTGGTGAAACACGTGTAAGGTTGTTGCTCTGTGTTTTTATTCCTTGTTCCTCTCATACTGTGTCTAAGTTCTGGTCTAGAAAGGGAACCCAGCTATACCTTAGGCGATACTAGGATGGGAAGCCGACCTAAAAATGCCTAGCATAGCACTGGAAGACAGCGGTGGTTCTTGACTTGGGTGTACACAGAGAGGAGCAAACAGGGAAATCGGTAAAATGGCAACCAAACCACAAGTACAATTGCCCAAATTCGATCAGGAGTAGTATTCACACATACTTGTCCATACTCAAACAACTGTTGGATAATGGCTCTGAGGATGACAGACAGAAGATCGCACTCACCCTACCACTTCTGGGCAAGGCAGCAGCCAATATTGCACCCAAAGTCGTCCCCGACCGAACATGGGCAAATTTTACCAAGATCGTAGTAGAAGAGATCACACCATCTCTAGGAAGAGTGGTGGCATTGACCGAACTGGACAGCCTAACATATGATGGAAGCCTGGATGACACTCTTATCCAGGCTAGGCGACTCGTCACATCCGCGCCACCGCAACTCCCTTCCCCCAGACGACCCCCTGTTCCCTCACCACCATCTCCTTTGAGCCTCACACCTCACACTACCTCACCTGCCCCCCCGTCACCACGATGCTGCGTGAGCACACCAAGACCACCCACAACCGACACACACCCACAAGCTCGCACTTCCCTCTCACCACTCACACCTCACGCCACCACACCCGCTGCCTCACCACCACCGCAGATTTAATCCCCCAGCAAGCCCCCCACCACCTCACCTCCAGTCCCTTTACTCTCCACAGCTCACACCACTACACCTGCCTCCTCACCACCACTGCAAGTTTGTCCCCCCAGCCAGCCCCCTACCACCTCACCCCCAGCTCCTTCACCCCACACACCTCACACCACCTCACCCAACACCTCACCACCACCACCCAACCCCAGCACCAAAGCACCCACACAACCCTGCACACCAACCCATGCCGCCTCCACCCCCACGTCAACTTCTCGTCATCACCCCACATTCCCCCATCACCACCAGGCCCACGCCTCAAAAACCACCAGCCAACACCACCCACCTGACACCAACGCCCCTCACACCCACAGCACAGCAAGGCCGCACTCCCACCTCGCCGTCCATGCCCACCTTGAAAACCACCACCACTCGCTCTGGCCACCTCTCACACCTTCCCACCAGATACACCACCACCCCCTCCACAGTCGCCAGCATTCAGCTGAAACCTGCAGGAGAGCGACCACCTACAGCCATGAGGATATTACACGCCACCTGGTCACCGACCTTAGGCAGGATGCACCTCATCCGTGGGCCCCATCACCTCCTCCAACTCCTCTGCAGCCTCCCAACCCTCCACCCGTCACCTCACCTGCACCCCTCACCACGACGAAAACAGGGCAACTATACAATGGACCACCCTCCTCCGACATCTGACTCCAGCCCACAACACTAGCACCACAAAGACCTATTAGCTCCAGTCACAGGGACATGACTTTTCCCACAACGATAGTGGTGAAATAGTAACAACAAAGGAAGGCATCACGACACCCCCAGGAGGCAACAATGGAGGGGTAGACGGGGCACGCACAATGTCTTTGTTATATGGACGTAAGTCCAATAGAGCTGCATGCCGCGTGCCCCTATTCCCCGGAATGCACCTGGCATGAACACCTCAGTCCAGGTGCATTACCCTTTCACAGGACTAGCCTGCACCAGGATCGGGGTGGAGCTGAAAACCCAACTCCATGCTGCACCCCAGCGATGGCCTGTAGCCGCACAAACCCCAAGACGGCCTGTAGCTGCTCTGATAAGGCAACAGCCTGTAGCAGTGCCCTTGTGACGGCCTGTAGCCACACACTAAAGTGGCGGCCTGTAGTCGCGCCAAAAAGGAGACGGCCTGTAGCTGCTGCAAGTGCTGCTGAACCCCCCTGCAGATCCCGTTATGTCCTGCAGCCGCAAGTGGGGAGAGAACGGTACGCTTACTCTCCTTCTGCAGTGGCCTTGAAGGGCACAACACCAGTGATGGCCTGTAGCTGCTCCAGTAGACAGGAGACAGCCTGTAGCCGCTCCTCGCCTACACATCACCCTTCATACAGGACTCCGGTGATGGCCTGTAGCCGTGCCCTTAGACAAGTGACAGCCTGTAGCCGCGCTTTGTTGGTGGTCCAGTTAGGAAGTCATGCCCCGGTGATGGCCAGTAGATGCACCGACAGGGAAGGGACAGCCTGTAGCTGCCCTCTTCCTGTTGCCCGAGGGACCTTGGTGACAGCCTGTAGCAAAGCAGGGAGGAATGCTACAAAAGACTCTCACCCCCTATGACTTCACAACATGAGGGTGACCTGCATTCAGCCCAGTGGCGGCATATGTTGCACCTCCACCCGCCAGGATTGAGGCAGCCTCTAGGAGGAGAATTTCAAATGTGAGGACTGGTGGAGAGGTCCTGTGTTATCCCCATGGTTGTATTCCATACCATCAGTGCCAGGGGAGGACCCATGCCTGACAGATTCTGGCCGGTAGCAATGCCGCAGTCCTACCCTGACGGTGGAGCAGCAGGGAGACCGCAGCCGATGGACCCTCGACGGCACCCCCAGGACCCCAGAGCAAGACCTCTCCCCTCCCTGATGAAGGCGACACCCTTCCCCAACAAAGCGCCTGCAGGAGCACCTACTGTTTGGCCCTAGCCTTGAGGGCCAGACCCCAGTAGCCTACCAAGTCCCTCCAGCACGGGGCCCTTCAACACCCCTGACTGCAGCCCATCCCGGAGGATGATGCCCCCACGGATAGTCCCGTGGCCCCTCACTGAGAGCGCATCTGAAGGGGTGCCACCAATACTGGGCCGCCATCTGTGTGCTGCTGCCCCCCCCCCCCTTGGTTGGTCTGCTCCCCTGCCCCATTTCGCTGTAGTGAATGTGACCCCTCTCCATGCCCGCGAGTGAAAATGAAAGTGACTGCCCGAGTGTCTAGTACAGAGACAGTGAACGTGGACGTTACTGCCCGAATATAAAGTACAGCACCAGTGGTAAAACAGCCTGAATATAGTGAGGAGAAAGATACTACCAGTGCATACCGCAGGACAGTCATAGGAATAAGATAAGTACAATTATAGAAATAATATTAGAAACCAGCAGCCCTAGAATAAAAGTGTAGTCACAACTTATCTCAATAGCAAAGTCTGCTTGTCAGTCTGTCAGTATGCTGTGAGATACCTTTAACTCATAAGTACCTGTCCATTTCAGTTACTTGCTTTTGGACAAAGTCTAGCTTCCTGTATCCATAATTTGGTAATATACATATAAGGTTGTTGCTCAGTGTTTTTATGACCTGTTCGTTTCATACTGTGTCTAAGCTCCGGTCTAGAAAGGGAACCCAGCTATACCTTAGGCATTACTAGAACGAGAAGCCGACCTAAAAACGCGTAGCATAACAACAACCATAATAAAACATCCAAATAAAGCCAGAGTAATCGTAGGACGTATTTTTGGAGAGGAAAACATTTTAGTTTCTACTGTTTGTAAACATGAAGAGATTTCATTATTTCTGGATTGAGGCTCACCAGGGAGTTTAATTACACAAGGTGAGTTAGAAAGAATTTTTATAAATATAAGGAAAGTGATATTATTGGAAGATTCTGACTTAGATTTTTTACACTGTGAATGGTAATGAAGTACCAGTAATTGGTATCAGTGAGTTAGACATCAAATGCACAGAGCCCACCAAATCATTCATCAGTACTTGCAGTGTAGTAGAGTAATTATCATTTAGAGCAAATATGCTTTTTGGCTTAAATACAGTACAATGTTAATGCCCTACTTCAGCTGCATTAGCTTTGATAATGTGTTTATAGAGAAAATTTCATCTCCAGATACTACACCCCAAAAATGATAGAAAATCTAAAGTTACAGGAGCAATTAAAACAACAACAAAAAAGTAGAGTCTGACTTACAATTTCCCATAGAAAACGGGTGCCTAGACCAGATCTCCCTCATTACCACTCCTCTCTTCAATCAAGGTCACATCACGCACGAACTCATCCACAACTTAACCATGACTCACTCATTCACCTGGCTAGCTTCAACTATAATGTGAAAGTCACAATAAAAAGTAAATTGAGAAAATGTATTGTTTTTGTATTAGAAGAGACTATTAGAATAAATGGTCTTTTTAATAGAAAGAGCTCTATCTTGGTTAAATGACAAGTGTGAGTCTAATGTCTTTTTAGTTAACATCATGAATGGAGACGTCAAGGTTAAGAAAGGAACTTGTATATGCACCTTAGTGACTTGCCCAGCTCGTGTACACGGAGTGACAGTAGCTGAGGCATAAAGCAAAGTAAACTCCTCAGACAGAGAGTACATAAGAGAGCATTTGATTTGCTCAAAGAATTTTAAGTTAGAAAATTATCTACTGGATTTACTAGAGAAAAATTTCCAGATCGTTGCATTACCTGGTGTAAAAATTGGGTGTAATAACTTGATACAACACCATAATAATGTAAACCATGTTATACAACCTATTGATGTGCAAGCTTACAGAGTTGCTCATTCACAACGTGCTTTTGCAAAACAGTATGTGGATGAAATGTTAAGTCTGGCTATCACTGAACCTTCAGTGTCCACATGGAATGCAGCACTTTTCTTTCCAACTAAACAGAATGGGAAAATGCGGGCAGTTGTTGATTATCGCAGATTTAATCAAGAAACCATTCGTGACCGTTTTCCTATGCCATTGTTAAGTGATGTCTTACATGATACTGGACCAGAAAATAATGTCTTTTCAACAATCAGTTTTCTATGTGGCTATTACCAAATAGAGTTAGATGAAGAATCATGTAAATACTCGGCATTCTCTAAAAATATTGGTGATCTTCAGTACTGAATGGTGGTAGGTAGTGGCGACCATCATCCACTCACTTGATGTAGTGCTGCCTACTTCTTCCTTAGCTTTTATCACTTTTTTTCTGTGACTGCCCTCCTGTCTTCCTATTTCTTCCATCTTCCTGTCACTTCTTATTGCTTTTATTTCCTTTACAGGTGGCTTTACATTGAGTGGCAAGCCAAATGATTTCCTGTAAGCCAAGAAACCATTTACAACGCTGGGTGGTAACCATATAACCAAACATACGTGCTCCCTACGTGTCAACAAGTGGGATGGTGGAGGATTAGTGCCCCTCCCCGTAAAACAAATAACTCAAAGTCAAACGGACACCCCTTATGGGATTATGGCATCTGGCAATAGATAGATAGATAGAAGGATGCCAATGGGACTTTGTAAAGCCCCAGGCACATTCCAACAGTTAATAAATAGTGTGTTATCAGGCATGCTAGGTGATGACATTTTTGTTTGTCTGGATGACATTATAATTACAACCAAAACGGTAGAGGAAACTACAGAAATTAGACCAACTCCTGAACATGTTAGCCAATGCTGAATTCAAATTAAACTGTCTAAATAAATTTAGCTTGAAAGAAAATAAGTTTTTAGGTCACTGGCTTGATGTAGGCTAGAGGGTATCCAAACCTCAGACGAGAAAATAAAAGCAGTATGAGATCTCCCTGAACCCACGGATGTGGATGAAGTAAGAAAATTTTTAAGACAAGAAGATATTACAAATCTTTCATACAGGGACTCTCCAATATAGCAGAACCATTATTCTATCTACTGAAAAAAGAAGCTGTATTTCAACGGGGAGGGCAACAAAATTTAGTATTTAAGGATTTAAAAGATAAACTTCCATGTACACTTTCCTTGGCATATCCAAAATATAATAACGCATTCATAATTTGCACAGATACCTCTCATAAAGGCTTAGATGCTGCATTGCTGCAACAAGATAAAGGTGGAAAATACCAACCAATTGCATTTGCCAGTACAGAAAAAAGGGAGCAGAGAAAATTTATTACATTACAGACATGGAAGATCTAGCGGTAATATTTGCACTACAAAAACTTTATGATCTAATAAATGGTTACGAAATTTACCTATATACGAGTCATAAGCCTCTCTTGGGCATGTTCCAAGAAAAACTCCTCTCTGGGAAGAGAGTATGATGGAAATATACAGACGTCACTACTTAACTCGTAAGGTAAATTTGGCAGCAGCTACTGTAGATGCCTAATCACGAAATCCATCAACGAATGTTGCTACTATAAGTCCATCAACGAATGTTCCTGCAATAAGTCTAAGGGAATCACTTTCAACACTGTTGAAATAAGCCCCATTAATGAAGAAACCTCACAGTCACGAAGACAAGACCCAGCATGGCCTAAAGTAATATTACATCTCAAATCAGGGGACGAGATACCATTACCCAAGTTACATGTACCACTTAAAATCCACCGCAGCAAGCAGTACCTTATCTAGGTTTAATCCAGGACAACCACATCATAGAAAGAAATATTAGGCAGTTACTTATAACTAATACAATGATATCTCATATTCTGAAGATGATACACGATAGTCTACATGCAGGGCATCCTGGCAAAAATAGGACAGTAAGGCAGGCCTGGACATCATATTATTAGCCATCATTAAGCAAAGAAACTAACAATCACATTGACTTACGTCATGTGCAAGAAACAATGGTTTCGCATTAACACTTGCACCTATAGGAAAATATCAGGTACCTAACCAACCAAGAGAAGTTGTTGCAGTTGATTTACGTAACCCACCGACTCCCATCGACGTTGATAGGCCCCCAAACTTTTTGTCACTGTGACTCCTGCTGACGTTTATAAACATGCCGCAATTGCAAGGTCCATCATTTACACATTTTTCAAATATCGTGCACGATTTTTGGTACTTATACACAGGACACCTTCCTCTACCCGATGCCAGGTGGGGACAATGCCTTACCCAACGTGACCTCCCCCCCCACACCACTGTCTTGGCAACTCACCTGTTACGAGTGACCTGGCCAGTAAAGACATGTCTTGCCACAGAGAAAATTCAACGCCAGAGTGATTCTCCAATCGATGACAATGTGGAGGGTGAAGTTTATGTAGCATTTGAGGAAGAAACAGAAATGATGATCAGGTAATGTTTCCAAAAGAAAAAAGTGCAGTATGTTGATGTGTTTGGTGAGTGAAACAATGCTTATATTGCCTATAGTACTGTGTGAAAACCAGTATATTCTTGTATTACATATAAATTCGTACCAAATAAATAAATACCTATTATGAGTGGTTTGGATAGTTACCCCTCCCATAGAACAAGCTTTCTCTGGAGCCAGGCCTCATAGAAAACACTGCCAGGTGAGAGTATTGTTACTTGTACTGGCATTTTTAAACTCAGGTGAGTGATTTTTCTATGAATTTTCAATGTTTCTCATAAAAAGCAGGGGTTTTAACCCCCCCCCCAAAAAAAAAAAAACGAAAATCTGCCAGGATTGGAGAAGGTCAGTTGTTAAAAATCTGCCAGGATGGAGAAGGTTAAACTACCCTTACAATAAGTATCTTTTTGAGGTTACTGATCATTTCTCATGACATGTGATTTTGGTTCCAATTAATAATAAAACAGCAGAACCAATCATGTGGGTAATATTTGAGTGTGTTATCTGTAGGTTCACCAAACCAAAGTGTTAATAAGTGACAATGGTGGTGAATTTAATTCTTGAAAAAAATATATATATATATATATATATATATATATATATATATATATATATATATATATATATATATAACGTAAACAATACAATACAAAGACAGTTAATGTCAGCCTACCGTCCAATTTCCAATGCATTGGTAGAGAGAAGGAGTATAAAAGTACTAGATGTATTACATCACATTCTCAATGAGAATTATGCAAACTGGGATGATTGGATTCCTAGAGTGGAAGCATCAATTAATTGTGCAATTAATAAGTCTATAGGAGAAGCCCCTCATTTCATTATTTACGGGACAGATAAACGTATCCCATACGGGATACTGGAAAGCAAACAAAAGCCTATATTCCATCCATCCATTGCCAGACGCCATGTATCCCAAACGGGGCGGTCAAGGGCTTAGAGTTAACTGTTTTACAGGGAGGGGCACTAATCCTCCACCAACCCCACTTGACACGTTATGATTATTATCCTAACCTTTCCTTACACGAATTTCAAGAAACAGACACAAAATTAAAGAAACAATTAACGATGTCCAAGGAAGAAATGACTGAATCATTTAATAATAAGGAAAAGGAATCAAATATTAGGATACTATAGGTGATATTGACTATGGCATCATTCTTACTAAAGACAAGAAACTCTCACTGAAATTTGAAGACCAATACACAGTCATCAGTAGAACAGCTAAGAAAGCTTGATTGAGTACTATCAAGTGATGAGAAACAAATTCATTTTGATAACTTAGAAAGGATCTCAACAAATTTAGCTTGCAATTATAAAACGTCGGGTACGACCAAAAAAACTAGTACATATCTTGAATATAAACCGAAAAAAATTAACACATCAGCATAAATTGCAGATGCATACGAAACACACATGCATAGGTGCAACCAATCCGGCTTTTACCATAACAAGGCATTTAATGGACCTAGGAACAGATTTATACTCCTTAAATAGGCGCTGAACAGGTCGAGATAACGGATATGTACATCATCGTTATTATTTCCTTTAGCATGACTTGCTAACAGCAGTGAATTAGCCAGCCTACATAGCCACCTTACATCTCTCGGTTGATTAAGATCAGGCAGATTATTCCATTGATCATGATGTTCCTGGTGATATCAAGATGATCACAACACTTACACCCTCAACCTGTAGTCAAACAAGGGTGCCTGATCACACCAACTGCCTCGACAGCCATTGTGCAAGACATAATGAGTACCAAAATGAGTTTGGACACACTGGAAGACCTACGGTCATGTTGCAGAAACCATCAGGACCACTTAGGACTCTAGAATCAGTATTAAGATGCCTTTCCTCACATGATCATCTACACAGGAGGTGTCTGAATTAATTAAGGTAGCTAACCAGAAGCTAGAACAGGCTAAGAAAATTATGCTTACCGTGATCCAGGACAGGTAAGAGTGACACAGTTAGGGACACAAGCACCATCACAAATACTCGTGCACCTAACAAACGGGGTTTGTTCGATTTAGGTGGAGCAATTATTGGCAACATATTTGGATTGGCTACAGAAAATGATCTTGAGGAAATACAAATTTAAGAAGATTGCACAAATTCTCCCATATCAACATAAGATAGCTGATACCCAGGACACTGTAATGAGGTCAATTGTAAAGAACCTATGAAAGACAAAGAAATCTACTCAAGAAACTGTGGGGAAAGTATATGCATTAGAGGGAAAAATACACTTTTTCAACAACTCTGAGTGGTCATGGAACATACTAACATAATAACACTTCAGTTAGACCATAGTAGAGGTAATTATCAGTCTTTTATGAAAGGAATTGCCAATGTTGGTATTGTAATGATTACCATTAATTTACTCCCCATTCACAATCTCCGTCATATAACCAGACAAGTCATATATAAGCCTGGTTTGGAGCCATTGTTTGAGGAAAGAAATCTGGTTATATTATCCATACTCAGAAGCAATACTCACACGAACATCGATAGTAGTTCATGTACTATTCATACCTGTTTATTTTTTCATAGTCTAACAAATATGCCCTTTTCCTCCAAAAAATAAGGTGACTCATTTGTCACCATCAGCAACAAAATAGAAGCCATCATGTTCTGCAAGAAACAGGACGCTGTCACTTCGCAAGAGAAATAACACTTGAACATAAATGTTGAACATCATTGCATGCACTTCACCGTTGTCCTGCATACATCTTCATGTTTCAGCCAGCTGAGACAGTCCCTTGTTAAATGGCTATCATAAGGAATCACAAATCCATCATCATTGCAACTTCACAGTTGATCCAGGTAAACTCATCCATCATTAACACATTGGACCTTCACGGTTTTTCTACGTTAGTCAAAATACATCAGTTTGTGTGACTTACCAAACACAGCTCCAGCCCATATATCAGCATCTGGTTTATACATATCATGGGATTACTGTGCCGTCCTGACACCTAAACTGTGTACTTTATCAACTAAGAACCACAATACTGTTCTCAGTCACACACGTAAATACTTCCAACCATTACTTGAGGTGAACTTAAATATAAGTACACACATTAAGTTCACTTCACCCACAATTGAAACAATGCAGCTGTTAAATCAAACAATACAACTTTAGCTGGAATGCAGTAGGATTCTGTTCAACCCATGTTATGTGTACAGACCATTTCCAGACATCTTTGTAAGTTTCTTTATCATATTTGCTACATTACTGTTGGCTACGGAAAGAATGCAAGCCAGGATTGCTAACTTGGAGTCTGTGTTCAAGGTCTATGCTTTACAAGTGATACAATCTGAGTATATATATATATATATATATATATATATATATATATATATATATATATATATATATATATATATATATATATATATATATATATATAATATGGGTTCATATAATATAGTCTATAGCCAGTTAACCTGCTCTTTGTGAGTGGAGATATTTTCTTAATTGTGCTTGATTTTTTTTTTCTTTTTATCTCTAATGTTTTGTTTATGTGATTGCTGATTAAGTCATGTAATTTTATCTTAGTTTGTATGCTAAAACATTTAGAGTGTTATGTAAACATGAAAACTATGACTATTTTGAATGTCTCCTAGTTGGCAACCGTTGCTTTTCCATGGATGTAGTAGATAAAACTTCTTGTATACAGGGAAGCTTATATTAGGATGGAGAAGGGACTAGAGGAGCTCTGAGTATTGTTTAGGTTTAGTTCTGTGTCAGTTTAGTGTCTGTGCAGTTATTGAATATATAGCTCCTGTACTTGTAAAAACAGTAAAGTGTGGCAAGCAGTAAGTGTAATTATTTGGTGAAGAAAGACCGTAAACTTGAGAAGCCACTGTTTATTTACAACGCATGAGCTGATTTTGTGTGTTGTACACCGAAAGGCTGACCATAAAAAGAACAACTCATTAGGCACCATCTTTCCTATACTGAAGTACTGCTTTTGGAGCCATTGTGGGACTAAGGATGTAACAGTGGTGTCAGGAGTAGATCTTTAGGAAAGTGCAGTAATGAGTCTAACCTTCGACATGGAGTTAGAAGGTGTACAGACAAGAAGCCAGGCTAAGCAGCGCGAGGTGTCATTGAGTGCAATTATGAAGCTATTACTGGCACAGAACGAAGGACAGAAAGAACTCAAAGAACATTTATAGACACAGAACAAAGGACAGAAAGAACTCAAAGAACAATACAGGCATAGAACAAAGGACAGAAAAAACTCAAAGAACAATTACAGGGAGAGAATGAAGGACAAACAGAACTCAAAGAACAATTACAAGCACAAAGTGAACAAGTATAAGGACAAAGTGAAGAACAGAAAGAGTGGTATGAACATCGAGAGCCATTACAGGAACAACAGAGGGAGTTACAACTGAGTATCCAAGGACAGCTAGATGTTCTCACGGGGGAAATGAAGGAAGAACAAGAGCAGAAGGATGAAGCATACGCTGAGCTACGGCAGCAGAAGTATAATGTAAGCAATAATGTGATAGAGTGCAGACAGCATGTAGACAACCAGCTGAAGTTTAGTGAGGGCGTAGTGGTGGAGTGTTGACAGCATGTAGATAATCAGTTGAAGTATGTAGTCGACAATGTGAAGCTAATTACCGAGAAAATTGATGCGCCAGAGAAGTATTGCACTGCTGACCCTCGGGTTAATGTACAGGGAGCATATGAAAAGAATGGACAGTTTATGGTGGATCTTGATGAATCCGAAGCATCTAAAGGCAGCATTACTGGACTGAATTATCAGAATACTGAAGTTTTAAGTCCTGGACTCAGCTATGACATGCCAGTTTTCAGGCCCCAAATCAAAGAAGTGAATGGCTATAATAGGGGTCCAGTTAAAAAGAAACCTCAGGAATTTGATGGTAGAGTATCATGGGAAGCTTGCAGTGCACAGTTTGAACTACTTGCTGGTCAGAATGGTTGGGAAGATAGGCAGAGGGCAGTGAGGCTTGCTACTAGCCTTAAGTGTGCCACAATGGAAATTCTGGGCCAGATGTCAACAGAGGAGAGGAACAGTTACAGTATCAGTCCTTAATAGAAGTACTGGAGCGCAGATGTGAGACCATGTACCAGACTTAGGTTTACAGGGCAAGATTCTGGACCTGTGTACGGGTTCAAGCCGAATCCCTACAGCAGTTTCCTCATGACCTGGAGAGTATGGCATACAAGGTGTACCCACAGCACCTAACCTGTTGGCTATTCTTCTGAGGGAGCAGTTCATCGATGCTCTTCATAGTGGAGAGTTGAAAGTGCAAGTAAAGCAGGCACAACCCAGAAGTGTGCAAGAAGGACTAGCCAGGACTCTAGAATTTGAGTCATACATCGGGTCCAGTACATTCACTTTTCAGGGAGGTCGTAGTGAGGGATTCAAGGCAAGAAATGATTAGGTACGTGAAGCAGAAAAATTTGAATGAAGTGGTCAGAACTGTGGAAAGCCAGGACATAGGCAAGACGACTGCTATATGTGAAAGAGGGAACAGGAGAAGACTGGAGGATGTTGCTTGTTCTGCGAGAAGCCAGGACACAAGTAGGTGGATTGTTACAAATGGAAAAAGGATCAAGAATGGAACAGTGTAAGGAAACCCACGATTGCAACAAATGGGTGTTGGACATGTGGTGAGGTGGGACACTTCAGCTATGGTTGTCCAAATGAGAAAGACGGCAAAAGAAGGCTTCAGAAGACGAGAAGATGACAAGAGACTACAACCAGACAGTTTTTTACAAGAAGTTCCACCACTGAGGAAATGCAAGAGAACCTTGATTGGTACTGTGCGAGAAGACGAAAGAACATACGGCAAGCATTGTGGTAGGAATGGAAATCTTAGCAAGAAATGCCGCCGTACTGTGGTGACAGGACCAGTGCCGGCTGAAGAAGACCTGAAGAGGCTGCAGATGGATGATGCAGATTTACAACCAGTGCTAGAGTGGCTGCAGGGGAGTACAGTGCGACCAGCTTGGAAAGAGGTTTCCAAGTTCAGCCCTGTAATGAAGAGCTACTGGAGTCAATGGGACCTTCTTCGTTTGAACAAGAGACTACTGGAGCATCAGTGGGAGACACCCGATGGCCTCAGCAAGTACTGACAAGTGGTGGTTCCAAAGAAAATAAGGTCCGAGATCTTGGATGAGTCGCATAACCAGATCACTGTATTCGCAGCGCGCGACTCTGAGGTTGTTATTATCATGCCCCTATCAAAAGTGCATCTGATTTCCTGTATAATATGAGACGCATGTGATTCGTGTATGATATGTTCATGTATAACAATATGCATGCATAGTAATATGATTCATGCATAATATGATACGAAATCGTGCACACTTTTGAATGGTAGGTTGCCAGGGTACAATAATGACAACTTCAAAGTGGTGTGTTGCAACTATAGTGGGCACCTGGGAGTGAAAAAACTAAGTCTGCTGCGGCAGAGGTTCTACTGGATTTGCAAGCATCAGGACATTGAAGAGTGGTGTCGGGCCTGTGATGTATGTTGTGGCAAGAAGGGACCCAAGAAACGTGGTTGCATCCCTCTTCAGCTGTACCAAGTGAATGTACTGATGGAAAAAGTCGCGGTGGACATTGTTGGACCTCTGCCACTTACTGAAAGAGGAAACCAATATATTGTATGTGTCACCATGGACCATTTGACAAAGTGACCAGAAGCCTGTGTCAGTCCCAATCAAGACACCACAACCATTGCTCAGGCATCGGTTGACCAGTTTTTCTGTTGTTTTGGGATGTCACAACGACTATATTCAGAGCAGTGTAGAAACTTCGAGTTTGCTGTGTTCCGACAGTGGTGCAAGTTACTGTGGATCAAGAAGACCAGGACAACCTCACTAAGACCAGTCAGATGGGATGGTGGATAAAGCCAAGTGGACCCTTGGTCAAGAACTGGCCAAGTACTGGATTGAGGGACAAATGGAAAGGGACCAGAAATTACGTGCGTTGCTGATGGCATATCTGTCTGCATCCCCTGAGTCTACCAGCGACACCTGTGCAAAACTGATATTGGGGCACGAATTTGCCCTTTGACTTGTTAATGGGAAGACCGCTTGGTGAAGAGCTACCTGCAGACACCTCCAGCTGTGGGAAACATCTTCAGTAAAGGCTGACTGAGCTACATCATCAAGTGTGAGAAGTCCTTAAGTTTTCAGGAGAAGTGATGAAGTGCAAGTATGATTCCAAGGCAAGTGAGGTGAGCTTCAAGGATGGTCACAAAGTTTGGTTACACAATCTTCAGTGGAAGAAGGGACAGTCACCGAAGTTGCAAAGCCCGTGTGATGGGCCTCACACTGTGTTGGACCATCAATCAGACGGATTTGGGCAGGAAATCTCGCCCAAAGATGGTACACATGATCGTCTGTGGCGGTACCGTGGGCCATGACAGTACAGGTGGGGCATCTTCGAGGAATCGTGCTCATCCCCAGCTGAGGATGTTGAGGAGGATCAAGGGGCTGAAGTGCAAGAGGATGGTGAAAGTTTTCCGAGGGAAGAAGTGAATCAGGATGAGGATCAAGACATTCCAGGAGGAGTGGATTGTGTGGAGGAGCAGGGACATTGTTGGAAGCGGAATCGATGACATGATAAGCTGAAGGATTATTTTGTGTATAATTAAATGTCCAGTTAAGATTAAGGGTTATGTTTGTATACATTGTGTAGTTTTTGTTGGGACGACAAAGGACTAGGGAGAAGATAGTGTTGACAAGCAGGATTTGCTAGTTAGGTAGTGCTGGAGTATTCCCGACGATTGTTGAATGATTCCGCTATGTGTGAGAGTTGCCAGTTAGCCTGCTGTTTGTAAGTGGATGTATTTTCTAAGTTGTACATTATGTTTGGTGTTCCTTTTCTCTATGATGCTTTACTTATGTGATTTTTGGTTAAATCATGTAACTTTTTCTCAGTTTGCATGCTAAAAATTTTGAGTGTTAAGTAATGTAAGAAAACTTTGGATATTTTGGATGTCTCCGAGTTGGCAACTGTTACTTTTCCGCGAAGGTAGAAGATAATTCTAGTATACAGGAAGTCTATACAAGGATGGGGAAGAGACTATAGGTCTGAGTTCAGTTTGAGATTAGTTCAATGTCAGTGCAGTTAGTGAAGATTGTATAGCTCCTGTACTTGTGAAAACAGTGAAGTGAGGTTGGCAGGTATTAAGCGTAATTATCTGGTAAATAAAGACCGTGAACTTAAGAAGCCAGTGTTTATTTACAACCCCTGAGCTGATCTTGTGTGTTGTACACCAAAAGGCTGACAATAAAATGAACAACTTACTGGGCAACGTCCTTCCTATACTGAACTACTGCTCTTGGAGCCAGTGGCAGTGTGGGAGAGGTTTAGTACCTTTAGAGAGAGAGAAAGAGAGAGCGAGAAATATATATATATATATATATATATATATATATATATATATATATATATATATACTGTTACGGAACAGAGAGAGATAATGAACACTTCAAGTGAGAATACTAAAATCACTACTGTCCCCCAAAGTTCCAGGTTCAAAACAAAAGTTAGGTAAAATTACAAGTTAAAGTTTGATGCTCAAACTAACAACTAAACATTTAGGATTCATAAGGATAATGTAATGGCAAAAACAGGTTAAATATATGGTTAACTGCAATAGCCTCTATTAACACGAATTTAGCAAGAACAAATTTATCTAAGCCAGCCCTGATAAATGAGAGAACCGAATAATGCTCAGTTAAAGTAAGATATGATATTATCACAGATTACTCATACTGCACACACACCGCAACTCAGCCAGGAGACAGGGCGTGTGTGCTGGGCATTCCCCAGGCCCTGTCTTCCCCCTTACCTTTACTCAAGACAACCACCAGCAACCGGGCTACAGTAAGGCCCGGTCTCCTCGAATTGAGGAGAGAATCATCAACAACAACAACATACTCATACTGGCTGACATTAAAAACTTTACATGAATCACAAAAACCTTACCAGGCCTGCGAATTAACGCCTTAGGCTATACGGTACAAGAAAAATGGTAATAACACTTATACTCAAATTATACAGCAGCTAGATGGCTGGAGACTTCCTGAGCACTCACAAAAATAATAATACACTATACAGGGGAGAACAGAGATGTGAACAAAATGAGGAGTAGATATAAGTGGCAATTAATGCAGAGACTGAGCTCATTATATAAGGGCTGGCAGAGCTTGATTCAACTTGTAAGAAGGACGCACAAATGAAGCCATAGGGCACAAAGAGTTGACAATCCTGTTCTGAACAACAGAAAGAACGACTTTACTATAAGGGGGAAAAGGGGGGAGTGAGGTAGAACACGCAAGCCTGGTCACTATGGAAGCCACGTGGCGAATCGTGATCAAACATGCAGCATACTGTATATTAGAATTATACAAAGGATGATGAAATCATAGGCTATGTAACACCTCTCCACAAAGAAAAAGAAATTTACAAAGGAAATTTCTTATTACTCTAAAACAATCTGTCTAAAGTCTAGATAAGCAATCTGCAATAACATTTTCTTTCCCCTTCACATGTTGTATGTTTAATGAATACTCCTGAAGAAGTACTCTCCATCTTGTCAATCTCTGATTTTTATCTTTAAACTTACTAAGGAATTTCAGTGGGTTATGATCGGTATAAATGACTATGGGGTCAAAACCAGAACACAAATATAATTAAAAATGCTGTAAACCCAAAATCAAGGCCAAAAGTTCTTTCTCAATAGTTGAGTAGTTCTTTTGAGGTGGAGTGAACTTCTTACTGTAATAAGATACAGGGTGTTCAATACCCTGATCATCCTCTTGCAGCAAAACAGCCCCAACTCCTGTATCACTTGCATCAACAGCCACCTTAAAAGGCTTAGCAAAATTTGGAGTAGCGAGCACTGGCTGACTTAATAGGATAGCTTTAAGTTTACTGAAAGAGGATTCACAGTTATCGGTCCAGACAAATTTAACTCCCTTTTTCAGTAGGTCTGTAAGTGGTGATACAAGAATTGAAAAGTTAAGAACAAATCTCCTGTAATAACCTACCATTCCCAAAAATCCTTGTAGCTCTTTCCTACTTTTAGGTCTGGGAAGATCACTTATAACCTGAACCTTAGCTCCTCGTGGTGCAACGTGTCCATCACCAATTACGTACCCAAGGTACTGAACTTTAGCTTGACCAAACTCACACTTTGATAAATTAGCTACAAAATTAGCCTGAACCAAACGCTCAAGAAATTTACTGACATGGCATAGGTGATCTTTCCAGTTGTCACTGAAGATTAAAACATCATCAATATAAACAACACACCCTGCCAAACCCTCTGTTACAACGTTCATGAGCTTCTGAAAAGTGGCTGGTGCATTCTTCATACCATATGGCATTACAGAACATGCAAAAGTCTTTCCTAGTGTTACAAAACATGAGATCTCACTAGCACGTTCAGTCATAGGTACTTGCCAGTATCCCTTTAACAAATCAAACTTACTTATGTACCTAGCCTTTCCGATCTTGTCTATGCAATCTTCCACGCGAGGGAGAGGGTAAGTGTCTGTTTTGGTTATCTGATTAACACGTCTGTAGTCGATGTAAAGCCGCTGTGACCCACCTGGCTTAGGAACTAGAGTGACAGGAGAACTCCACTCGCTCTGACAGGGCTCATTCATCTTGTGGTCCAACAGGTAGCCAAGCTCCTTCTGGATGAGAGGAACTTTCACTGGGTTCACACGGTAAGGAGGCAGTTTAATTGGCTTTGCGTCTCCAACATCGACATCATGCATCAACACAGTGGTTCTTCCTGGAGTGTCACGGATCACTTGCGGGTACTCCTGCAGTAATGCCGAAAACTCCTGCCTTTCCTCGGGAGCTAGATGAGAAAGCTTAGTCTGGAGATCATTCATGATATCAGGATTCTTCCCCAAACTATCACTCAGGCTCATGCTGCATGGGAGAACTTCACTTGCAGACTCGGGTGGAACAGCTACAGTGCAGACTGGGTTATTTTCGTCCCACCTGTGATATAACTTTAGCATGTTGATGTGACAAAGTTGCTTGTTCTTTCTACGATCTGGTGTGGCGATGACATAGTTGACATCACTGAGTTTCTTCTCCACGAAATAAGGACCACTGAACTTGGCTTGAAGAGGTTGCCCATGCACTGGTAGCAGAATCAAAACCTGATCTCCTGGCTGAAAGTGGCGTAACCTGGACTTCTTATCATACCAAGTCTTCATCTTCTCCTGAGCAGCTCCTAAATTCTCTCTCGCCAGCTGTAAAGCAGTGGACAGCCGTTCTTTGAACTTCATCACATACTCCAGCAGGTTGACATCATCTTCCTCCGAGAGACAGCATTCCTTGAGTAGCTTAAGGGGTCCTCTTACTTCATGGCCAAACAGTAGTTCAAAGGGTGAGAAGCCCAGTGATTCATTTGGAGATTCTCTTGCGGCAAATACAACGAATGGAAGACCTTTATCCCAGTCTTTCTGATGTTCCAAACAGTATTTCCTGAGCATCGATTTGAGTGTTTGATGATATCTCTCCAACGCTCCTTGGGTCTGGGGACGGTAAGCTGAAGACGTGATCTGGGTGATGCCCAACTCTTTCAGAGACTGCTTGAAAACATTTGACATGAAATTACTTCCCCAGTCTAACTGTACCTTTTTGGGCAGACCAAACTTGGTGAAGAACCCTAGCATTTCCTTAACCACGTTCTTTGCAGAGATATTTCTAAGTGGAATGGCTTCAGGATAACGAGTAGCCATATCAATCAGGGTCAACACATAAGAAAATCCTGAAGAAGTCTTAGGAAGAGGGCCCACATTATCCACCAACACACGGGTGAATGGCGCCTCAAAAGGAGGAATGGGAACTAGAGGTGCAACCTTTTCGGTCGGATTACACTTCCCCAAAACTTGACAGGTGTGACAAGACTTACAATACCGGGAAACTTCTCTGAAGATACCTGGCCAGTAGAAGTGTTTCAAAATGCGTGCCACAGTCTTCCTCACTCCAAGGTGTCCTGCCAAACTGGAATCATGAGCCACTCTAATGATATCCTGCCTACAAACACGAGGGATGACAACTTGATGTACAACCTCCCATTCACAGTCGGCTGATGCTTATGGGGGTGTCCACTTTCTCATAAGTACTCCTGACTTTATATAATAACAAGTAGAAGCACCAGCTGACTCTTCCTCACTGCAAGCAGAGTTAGCTAGACCTTTCAACTCAGGGTCAGCAACCTGCAACTCAACCAACTCTTGACGAGACAAATTATCAACACTACGGGGTACTGCCTTATCTGGTGAGTGGTCCAAATTAGCGAGAAAAGTGTCAGCTAGGATAACATCATCATCATCATTATCCTCTAAGTCACCAGTAACTTTAGACTTAGCCCTAGTGACAGCACATGCAGAGAACACATCAGGGACACCACAATCCTAGGTCGCAGTCACTGGTTCACTAGACAACTGAGGAGCTGGACACACTTGACTTCCACCAATATCATTTCCAAGTAAGAAAGTTACACCTGACATTGGGAGTGTCCCAACCAACCCAACCATAACGGTACCATTAACAAAACCAGACTCTAAATTCACTCTGCACAGAGGGACAGAGAAGTAATTATTCCCTACACCTCGAAAGTGTACAGTTTCATCAGAGGAATTAACATTAGAGCCTAGAACACTGGTCAGCATAAGGGATTGGCATGCACCTGTATCACGACATATTTTAACTGATTTCCTGTCATTATTGTCCAGAGGACTGACAAAACCATCAGACAGGAAATTAGCACATGAACTCTTGAGAGTGTCACCCACGTTACTGCTCAAAAGAGGAGATTCATCATGAGAATTTAATTTACCCCTCAAAGCAGGTTCAGTTAACTCGGTTAAAGAATTCTGGGAACTCTCAAGGGTGGACACTAGACCAATTGACTGAATATTTAAAGACTCCTTTTTGTTCACATCACGCTGTCTCCTGAAACATTTCTCCGTAGTATGACCAAGCTTACTACAATAAGTACATTTACTTTTCTGAAATCTAGAGGTGAAGCTGGTATTTACTTCCTGAGAAACATCATCTTTATTCTCTTTCCTGTTACCTGTACTCTGAGTAGAGGCAACGTACTTACTCTCAGCTTTCCTTTTTTCTTTAGAATATCTCTTGTGAGTGAGAACATATTCATCAGCTAAAACTGCAGCATCAGACAAATCATCTATTCTTTTCTCATCGCGATATAGGCTTACATCTTTAATAATAAAACTTTTGAAGTCCTTCAGCAAAATCATCTGCTTAAATTTATCAAAATCGGAAATTACATTCTTAGAATTTAACCACTGCTCTAACAGATTTTTTTTTATTTTTGCATACTCAACATCGGATTGCTTATCTTGCTTATAAGTTGTCCTAAATTTTACTCTATAGGCTTCAGGAACAAGCTCATAGGCCTTAAGAATCAAGCTCTTAACTACATCATAATTATCAGATTGATCCTGAGGCAAAGATGCATAAGTTACTTGAGCTTTACCGATGAGAACATTCTGTAGGAGTACTGGCCAATACTTTTTGGGTCAATTAAAACCTGTAGCTACCCTCTCAGACAACTGAAAATACTTTGTTAAATCAGCTTCATTAAAAGGAGGGACAAGTTTAACATTTTTAGCCACATCAAAATCATCAGAGCTAGATGATCCAGTTCCACCTTGTTTCATGCGATACTCTTGGTCTGCCTGAATCCTAGCAAGTTCAATTTGTGCCTAAGCCTGTGCCTGTGTCTCCTGAATACGAGCCTGAGACTCAGCCTCCTTAGCATTTGCCTGAAACTCAGCCTCCTTAGCACGAGCCTCCTGCAGGGCTAGCTGTAACTTAGCTATTTCAATCTGCGTTTGCTCATCTGGAGGAGTTACATTAAACAAGCTTTTATTAATCATGTCAACAATTTGATCTTTAGAATGATGAGAGCGAACAGCAATTCCCAATTGTTGAGCAACATGCTTAAGTTCATTCTTTGTTCTGTTTTCTACATCACACACTATTTGCACATTTGACAAAAAACCTTTGGCTTCATCAAAAGTAGTAATAGTAGACAACATGAACAAATCACAGTCACAAAATATCAAGCAATATCCTTATGATAATATCCTGAATATCCTGATAAGAGGTCGCCAAATTTATGTTATGGAACAGAAAGAGATAATGAACACTTCAAGTGAGAATACTAAAATCACTACTGTCCCGCAAAGTTCCAGGTTCAAAACAAAAGAGTTAGGTAAAATTACAAGTTAAAGTTTAATGCCCAAACTAACAACTAAACATTCAGGACTCATAAGGATAATGTAATGGCAAAAACAGGTTAAATATATGATTATCTGCAATAGCTTCTATTAATATGAATTTAGCAAGAACAAATTTATCTAAGCCAGCCCTGATAAATGAGAGAACCGAATAATGCTCAGTTAAAGTAAGATATAATATTATCACAGATTCAAAACACTACACACACACCACAAACTCAGCCAGGAGACAGGGCGTGTGTGCTGGGCATTCCCCATGCCCTGTCTTCCCCCTTACTCCACTCAAGCCAACCACCACCAACCGGGCTACAGCAAGGCCCGGTCTCCTCTAATGAGGAGAGAATCAAAACAACAACAAAAATCAAAACACTACTCACACTGGCTGAAATTAAAAACTTTACATGAATCACAAAAACCTTACCAGGCCTGCGAATTAACGCCTTAGGCTATACGGTACAAGAAAAATGGTAATAACACTTATACTCAAATTATACAGCAGCTAGATGGTTGGAGACTTCCTGAGCACTCACAAAAATAATAATACACTATACAGGGGAGGACAGAGATGTGAACAGAATGAGGAGTAGATCTAAGTGGCAATTAATGCAGAGACTGGGCTCATTATATAGGGGCCGGCAGAGCTTGATTCAACTTGTAAGAAGGACGCGCAAATGAAGCCATAGGGGACAAAGAGTTGACAATCCTGCTCTGAACAACAGCAAGAACGACTTACTCTACTATAAGGGGAAAAAAGGGGGGAGTGAGGTAGAACACGCAAGCCTGGTCACTATGGAAGCCACGTGGCGAATTGTGATCAAACATGCAGCATACTGTACATTAGAATTATACAAAGGATGATGAAATCATAGGCTATGTAACAATATATATATATATATATATATATATATATATATATGTATATATATATATATATATATATATATATATATATATATATATATATATATATATATATATATATATATATATATATATATATATATATATATATATATGTGTGTGTGTGTGTGTGTGTGTGTGTGTGTATACTTTGTTATATGCTTTTCCCACATCCAATAGAAAGAGAGGGATTGTGGAAAGTTCTGCGCATGCACGGTGTAGATGGTAAGCTGCTAGGTGCTGTCAAGAGTTTTTAGGATGGCAGCGAGACATGCGTAAGGGTTAATGGGCATCTAAATGAATGGTTCACGATCGGTGTGGGCGTGTGACAAGGTTGTCTGATGTCCCCATGGTTGTTCAATATATGTATGGATGGGATGATGAGAGATGTAAAAATACGAGTAATGGAGAGAGGGATGGCGTTGGTAATGAATGGTGATGAATGATATATCTCAAATTTGTTGTATGCTGCGGATGCAGTAGTGCTTGCAAGTACCGGACAAGAACTTGGTAGGCTAGTACAGAGTTTTGCTGATGTCTGTGAGCGTCGTCCGTTGAAAGGAAATGCAGAAAAGAGTAAAGTGATGGTTACTGAGAGAGAAGGTGACTCCCAGTATGATGTCACAGTGAATGGACAGAGGCTGGAATTGGTGAGAGAGTTGAAATATCTGGGTTCAGTGATAGAAAAGAGAGGAAAATGTGTAAAAGAAGTGGAACGTAGAGTGACACAAGGAAGAAAAGTAGCTGTATATATATATATATATATATATATATATATATATATTAAGGTGGCCCCAAAATTTACCAAAACCCTTTTTTTTCAAATTTATTATTTTCCACAAGGCCTTTTCTGTTCCCTATCAATTAAGTAACTTTCATGCAAAAAATCAAGAAAATCGGCTCTTATTTAGAAGTCACTCCCTGGAGGAAAAATATGTGAACCTGATAATAGTATGTTTGATCACAAATGTCTAATCGGCTAATGAAAATATCGCTTGTAACTGCCTGTAACTATTCTAAAACTGCGACAACTATCAAACTAACACTGAATAAAGCTTAAGCAGTAGTCAGTAGACATGCAGTGTCATGGGTCTACCACTGCTGCGTGTTGCAGCCATCTGGTGGGTTGTCGATGACTCACTGGTCACACAGTTGCTCAGTGGATGACTATTTCTCCACACAATAGGACGTACATTGGTGGGCTCTTGATGATCAGTGTGTTATGACATCAAGCAGTGAATTACTCTGATCTGGCAAGGAAAATTTATATTATTATTATATCTACCAGTAATGACACTTATCAAAAACTTTGAAATATTAGGTTTTTATGCTCCACATACCAGGCAGTTGTTGATGAATATCTGATTCATTAATAATGTAAGATTTATAATACCAAACACAGTGTTTAATAATAACTGTATCCAGCATATGATTATAACTACCCAGATATGAGGAGCAATTAAAGCTAATATATCAAAATACTGTTCTGATGGGTAGTATTATCGATACTATAATAATGCCGTGCTCAGCAGTGTGTTCCAGTCACAGGTCATTCCTATGACAAGGAGCAGTCCAAAAGTATGGCTTTTGGGCAAGTACGAGAAAGATACATTGGGTGCTCGCCTGCCAACTAATGCCAATGTTTGCAAGAACTTCACGTTTCACCATCAGAAAGGTCTTACAATCAGTCACAACGGTAAAGTACCATTGAGAAGGTAATGGTGATCTGGGATAAAGTGCACATCCTGACCCACTGGGTAGACTCGGTTATTCGCAAGCTGCAGAAGCTTCACAAAGAGTACTGTGTATTGAAGAACAACGGATCGTTACCAGAGCCAGGGTATTGGGTCAAAGAGCAAAACTTCACTAAAAAAATAATAAAACTATGTGTCCTTTTAGCACTCAAATAAAGAATGTCTATGTCTGGAAAAGTTGACAATACACATTTCGTTTTTTGCTGAAAATCCGTCGACGTGTTTTCAGTTTTTTTTTTTTTTTTTTTTTTTTTTTTTCAGAATTACGGCATCGAGAGTGACCTCTGAAAAATGTGTTACTCATCAGATTTTTCACATAGTGCTTTCAGTGATGATAAGGAACATATACAGCCTTGTGAAAGTGAACAGTTTCTACTTTGTTTTTTGGGGGGCCATCCTATACAGTATATCCGTTATACATGTACAATTATGTTACTGTGTTTCCACAATAATGTTACTATATTAAATTTTCCAATATTATATTAAATACCACGTCTTTTACATAAACTGTTTGACAAGTAAATAAATAACATATTTCTATATACTGTACGAATTGTAATAGCAATAGTAGGTATGACAGTTTGGCTTGGCAGAGCGATATACAGTATACAGTTGACCAGTTCTCTCTGAACTGCCTGCCTCTGCAATGGTTTCTACTTTCATATCTGTTTTAGTGTCATAGTCAATTTTATATATTTTACGGGATAATCCATCATCAGTATCATTTTTTTTTTTTATACTGAAAAGATGGGATTTAATATTTATCATTCTGGCACTCTTTTTGTAACATCTATCAAGTCAGATTATTTTCCATTTAGTACAACTCTTTGCTTTCGAGCAATAAGTCAATCTTTGATTCACCCGAACACACTGCCACTCAAACTGAAACTATGTGCCTCTACCTTCTGAAGGGATCATTTGTGTGGCACATCCTCAAAAGCCTTTTGAACATAGAGATGGACAACATCAACAGATTTATCCTCGTCGTACATTTTCGATATATCGTGGAAAAAAATCCTGTAGATTCGTGAGGTAAGAGCGGTTCTTCTGAGAACCATGTTGCGAAAATTTGTTGGGATTTTCTTTCAATAAGTACATCACAAAGTTGCTGTGGTAATAGTTTCTGGCAACTTACAGGTCTATCTATCTACCTATTTATTGCCAGACGCCTGAATCCCATTTGGGTGGCCACAAACAAATCGCCTCCAAGTCGCCCTGTCCCCTGCCATTTCACTGCCCTGCTCCCAACTCACACACCCCTCTCTCATATACCTCTCCACCCCATCCCTCCATCTCATCCTCGGCCTCCCCCTACCTCTTCCCTCCTCCACCTCACTCACATACACTCTCTTCGTCAGTCTTTCACCCTCCATCCTCTCCACATGGCCAAACCACCTCAGTGTGTTCCTCATAACGCTTCCTATCACATCCACATCCACACCACAACGCTCCTTTATATCCTCATTCGTCAGCCTGTCTCTCCATGTGACTCCACAGGCTCCTCTTAAATAACTTATTTCCACTGCTCTCACTCTTGACTTGTGTCCTTCCAACAACGTCCAAGCTTCACTTCCATACGTTAGAGTTGGTATCACAATACTGTCATGTAGTAACTTTTTCACTTCCATGTTCACTTCCAAGTGTCTTATCATTGCCTTCAAAGAACCAGCAACCTTTCTTCCCTGCTGTACCCTTTCAAGCACTTCACCCTCCAAACCTCCATCCTTACTCATCACACTACCCACGTACTTAAACGTACATACATTTTCCTATTCCTCACCATCCAACCTCGCTGTACATTCACTGACTTCACCTCTCTCAAAGACCATCACTTTACTCTTCCCTACATTCACCTTTAGATGCCGTTTCTTACACACTCTCCCAAAGTCATCCACCAAGCCTTGCAGCTCCCCTTCGTCTTCACTCAACAACACAGTATCATCTGCAAATAACAGTACAGGGAGTTTCCAAACACTATCCTCTCTCACCAGGGCCACTCCAACATCCACTACCCTACCTTGTACCTGTTTTATTACCCCATCCATGTACAGATTGAACAACCATGGAGACATGACACATCCCTGTTTCAACCCAACCTTCAAAGAGAAAAATTCACTTAGTTCACCACCCACACGCACTGCAGCCTTAGCACCATCATATATACTCTTCACAGCATTCAACAACTTTCCATCTACTCCATATATTTTAAATACTTTCCACAATCCTTGTCTATCCATCCTGTCATATGCTTTCTCCAAATCCATGAAAGCCTCATACAACTTCTTTCCCTTCCCTGTAAACTTTTCCACTAAAGATCTAAGAATGAATATCTGATCTACACAACCTCTTCCTTTCCTAAAGCCTCCCTGTTCTTCTCCAACTAATTCCTCTGTTCTTTCACTAATTCTGTCAGTAAGTATCCTACCATACCCTTTTCCTATTATACTAAGAAGACAAATGCTCCTATGATTACGACACACTTCTTTATCCCCTTTTCCTTTGTACAAGGGAATAATTATACCTGACTTCCAATCCTCCGGGACTCTACCTTCCTCCCAGGCCAATCTACACATCTTCCACATCCATTCTACTACTATCTCTCCCCCATGCTTCAGCACTTCACCACACACTCCATCAATTCCTGGGGCTTTCCCCAATTTAACTTTCTTCATTGCTTCCACAACTTCTATACTACTGATTTCTTCTTGTCTTCTCACCTCCCTCCTTCTCCCAGCCATTCCCCAGCCACTTATACTCGCATTACTGCCATCCTGTATGTTCAACAATTCCTTGAAGTGTTCTCTCCATCAGCTCACTATTTCTCCCTTTTTCACTAGTAAACTACCATTTTTTTCTTTCACTTCCCTGCTAACCTCACTTCCACCCTGTCTTACTCTCTTCACATCTTTCCAGAACATTTTCTTACTGTCCCTCCACTTTACACTCTAATTCCTTCCATATTCCTCATCCACTCTCTTCTTACTCTCTCTTACTAATCTCTCTTTCTTTCTACATATAACTCTTTCTTCCATCTCTCAACTTCTTCCACGCCCCTATTTCTCATCCATTCATTGTATGCTTTCTTCTTTTGTGCCACAGCCTGTCTCACCTCTTCAGTCCACCACGCTCTTCCTTGCACCCCCCTCCATCTTCTCTTCCTCCCACACACCACATCACATTCTGCACATATTTCTTCTGTAAATATCCTGCACACACCTTCCACGTCCCCCATCTGCTCCAATTCATATTTGCCCAATCGTTCCTCCACTTCTCTCTTATACTTTGCCTTTTTCTCATCCTCTTGTAACCTTTCTACCCTCATTGCAACTACTCCTTCCTCTCGTCTTTCTCTTCTTCTATTTCTCCATCTTACTTGGATCCTAATTCTGGCCACCACCAAGTAGTGGTCAGAAAGTCTGCTCCCCCAACCTCTATAAGCTCTTGCATCCATTACACATCTTTGCATCCTTTCATCCACACACACATAATCAATCATTGCCTTCCTTTCATTCAGTTCACCACCCACCCTTCTCATCAGATCACTAATATTAAGTTAACTGGGCGGTAATTTTCTGGTTGTGCTTTGTTGTCGTTTAAAATTTTGGTGTTACGTTTGCAAGCATCTACATCTGTTGCATCTTACTGATCTTTAGTGATAAGTTAAAACGTTCAGGTAAAGGTTTTGATAGTTCATTCTTTGGCTTCTAATGCGTGTGGAGATATTTAGTCAGGCCCTGATGTTTTACTTACCTTTGATATAGTGACTGCAAGTTGTACATCTCTTTCATTAACTGTAATATCATTGACTGTGTTACTGTCTTCTACTAGAACTGGGGAACTTCAGGAATCTTTTTATTTCCTTTTATAAACACTGAAGCAAAGAAAATATTAAAAATTCTCGTCTTCTGAGTTTCATCATCAGTATGCGCTCTGCTATCTGTGATTAACGGTTAGATTGTTGAAGTTATCATTTTGTTTTTGATGCTGCTGAAAAATTCTTTGTGGTTTAATATACTAATACTATGAATATGATCATTTTTTTTTTTCTTTAACCTTTCTCTTAATTTCTTGGCTATTCGTCGAAGAGCATCATATTTATCACATTGATTACTTGTGGCAATATTATATTTTGTTCATTTCTTTTGGTAGCAGAAAACGTATAATATTGGAATTCCACAATTAGGTTGTAGAAATTTTGGTAAGCCTTCTATTGTGCACTGAATTACGTAACTTGACTGGTTTGTTGAGAATTTCTATTAAAAACTGTCATGTATCATTGATAATAAATATTTCAACAAAGGGATGTCATTCACTGGTACCTACAATTGCCTTTTTATTTCACAAGCTTTCTTATAGCTGGGCATATTCTGATAAATGGCCTTGATACTGTCATCACTGAACTAGTACCAGAAATATTATAAATTATTCAGTAATTACAGGTGAGGTTATTACTGTTATTAAGTTGTACAGAAAATGCTAAATTACACGTGGTGTATTTGCAAAAGGACATTTTATTAACCCTTGTGTGGGGTTTGGGTCTGAGGGACCCGTTTCCAATATTTACCAAAAGAAAAATAATGCAATTTATTATAATTTCAACCTCAGACTCCTTGGTCTTGGCTCATTTTCTACGATGGACATGCAGAATAACACATTTTCAATGAGTTCGCACTGTACACCCCCCCTACACATTTATATTACACATGTGGTGTTCAAGTCCACTGAACCCGAGGGTAATAGAAGTGTAGAGCTGCTGTGTTCCTTCACTCTGTCCTTCTCCTACATAGCCTGCTGTTTGTGTGTGTGTGTGTGTGTGTGTGTGTGTGTGTGTGTGTGTGTGTGTGTGTGTGTGTGTGTGTGTGTGTGTGTGTGTGTGTGTGTTTGCATATGTGTGTGCGTGTGTGTGAGTTTTTTTCTGCTCCTACTATTCATGCACAAGGTTGCAACATTGTTACATTTCATGCACCGAAACCTGTCAGCTCCCAGAAAAACCAGAAATCATCGAAGATTATAATCCCATAAAAGGAGGGGTGGACAACATGGACAAGCTGGTGACCAGCTACAGCTGCAAAAGGAGAACCCTATACTCTGGCCATTTGTGATATTTTTCAGCATCTTGGACATCTTAACGTACAATGCTTTTGTCATCTGGATAGCGCTAAACCCAGACTGGAACACAGGAAAGCTCCTGAAGAGATGGCTCTTTCTCGAGGAGCTGGGCAAGGCATTGGTAAGACTTCAAATCCAGAGAAGACAACATATCTCAAAAACCCCAGCTTCTGCAGCCATCATGAGTGGGATTCAGGAGGGGGATGCTGGTGGCCCTTCAGCCTGACCCATAAAACAACCGTCGTCTGCAGAACCTGGAGTAAGTGTGAGAGCCTGTTTTTTTTTTTTTTTTATGCAAGGAAGAAGGAACCAAAGGCCATGAGCCAGCAATAACAGTTCTCTCCAAAAGAAAAACAAAATACAATGAAGACCCAAATTCAAGATCCGATCATTTCAAGATGCCTGGACACACTGCGTTTGAAAGACTGGAGATCATAGGCAGCAGGAAATACAGACAGAGGGAGACAGTTCCAGAGCTGACCTGTTGCATAAATGAAGGACTGGGAGTAACGGTTAACTCTTGCATTAGAGAGTTGGACAGAAAAGGGATGAGAGTTTGCTGCTAGACGGGTGCTATGTGCCCGTTGTAGAGGTGGAGGAATGCATGCAGACAGTTCAGAGGAGCAGTGACCATTAAAGTAGCGATAGAAAAGAGATAAAGATGCAGCAGTGCGGCGAAGAGACAGAGGTTGAAGGGAGTCAGTAAGAGGAGGAGAGTTAATGAGACGAAAAGCCTTTGACTCCACCCTTTTGAGAAGAGCTGTATGTGGGGAGCCTCCCCACACATAAGAGTTGTACTCCACACAGGGGCGGAAAAAAAACCCTGTATAGAGTCAACAATTGTGCAGGGGTAAAGAAAGAATGGAGTCAGCTTAGCACACCTAATCTCTTGGAAGCAGATTTTACAAGAGATGTAACATGATCATTCCAAGATATGTCTGTCTTTCTTACCTTGACCAACTACTCGTGTAATGTGTGCGTGTGTGTGTGTGTGTGTGTGTGTGTGTGTGTGTGTGTGTGTGTGTGTGTGTGTGTGTGTGTGTGTGTGTGTGTGTGTGTGTGTGTGTGTGTGTGTGTGAGAGAGAGAGAGAGAGAGAGAGAGAGAGAGAGAGAGAGAGAGAGAGAGAGAGAGAGAGAGACAGACAGACAGACAGACAGACAGACAGACAGAGAAAATCCTGATCTAGGTATTTTCATTCTAGGCTGCAGCCATTAGCAACAAAAAGAAGCGCTGCAAGGTGTGTGGAACTAGGTTGGACAGAAAGACACAGTATGCATGCATCAAGTGCAAGAAATACATATGCAACACACACACAGTAAAACTCTGCCCCTCATGTGTTGTATAGGCTGGCATGAATAGACTATGTGTTCAATGGGGCTGATGTGTTGTGTAGACTGATATGGATACTGTATCTGCTCAGTGAGGCTGGTGTTTTGTAGACTGACATAAACGTGTTCTACTATTTCTTAACATTATTTCATTGAGATTTGTTCAAAATAAACATGTTTTTCCACCCATAAATTGATATTGATTTTTCCTTTTGTTTACGTTTTATCACAAGAAACAGATCACACTATTATTTACAATGGTAAATGTTAACCGTATATGCTGTCTTTATTGCTTGTATTTGGGATAAAGTAAACATCTGGTATTTTCACATAAACTGTTATGGCTGTATTGATTTAAAAACCTAATAATGCGGTGGGTCCACCAGACCCGCAAACATTGGCTAACAAAAACATGAACACCACACAAGGGTTCATTGGTTAATAATCTGCTTCAGAGAATGGAATGCTAACAGTTATCACGAAAGATGAAATAAAAAAAATTAATATCACCTGAAATACAAGAATAAGGAAGTCACAACACAAATGCAATATAAAGATTTCCCATTAATTATTTGTAGCCAAACGCCTTAACCAAGTGAGTGGTGGCCACGAACAAATCGCCTCCATGTAGCCCAGTCCTCTCCCCTCCCATTTCTCTGCTCTTTCCTGACTTACACCCCCCTCTCTCATATACCTCACAGCTCTATTCCTTCATCTCATCCTGGAAATACTGGAAGCAATGAAGAGAGTCAATATAGGAAAGAGCCAGGAATCTATTGAGTGTGTGGTGAAATGCGAAGCATGGAAGACAGAGAGTAATAGAATGGATATGGAAGATGTGCAGATTGGCTTTGGAGAAAGGTAGAGTCCCAGAGGACTGGAAGTCAGGTATAACCAGTAAAACACCTTTGTTGGCGAGGTACGAGCGAGGCCATTTAAATCTGAACACATTGAAATGTCGCTTTACACCATAAGGATGCCTAGAGTATATTGGTGGCTATCTGCCTACCAAGTTTCATGCCTTTACGACAAAGTGTCTGCTCTGTGGCCCTCTTTTGAAAATTTCTGACATGCTGCACTTAGCGCGTGTCATGTGCCACGTGCACCGCCTGGTGTGACGAAACCTGTTAAAAACCAGTCTTAAAGAATTGGGCTATCACATGGTGCAAACCACCTACTGATCTGTCGTGTGGCTGCTGAGATGAATCTTCTCAAAAGCCTTACGATCAGGCCGGGTCGGGCCTGGCCTGGTTGGGCCTGACTGAATTGGTCAGTTCATATGAGAGAAAATGCCACTACTTGACGAGAGACTCCCCTCGCTCATAACTATTCCCTAAACAAAGTAAATGAGGAAAAAGAAGTGTGTGGTAATCATGGGGTCTATTATACAAAAAGAATATAGTAGAATACGTATTAAAAGAGTTAGGGAAATACCAGAGGAATTAGTTGGAGAAGAGCAGGGAGGTTTTAGGCGGGGAAGAGGTTGTGTAGATCAGATACTCATCCTTAGGCCTTTAGTGGAAAAGTTTCTAGATACGTGAAAAAAGTTGTATGCGGCCTTTATGGATTTGGAGAAAGCATGTGACAGGGTGGACAGACAAGGAAAGAAAAATTATAAAGAATATATGGAGTAAATGAGAAGCTGCTGAGTGCCGTGAAGAGTATGTATGAGGGTGCTAAGGTTGCAGTGCACGTGGATGGTGAATTAAGTGAATTTTTCTATGTGAATGCTAGATTGAAACAGGGATGTGTCATGTCCATGACTGTTCAGTCTGTTTAAGGGTGGGGATATAAAAGAGATACAATGTAGGACAGTGGATGTTGGAGTGCCCCCAATGAGACAGGACAGGGTTTGGAAGCTTCCTGTACTGTTATTTGCAGATGATACTGTGTTGTTAACTGAAAATGAAGAGGAACTTCAAGCCTTGGTGAAGAGTTTGGGAGAGTGTGTAAGATACTGAATCTAAAGGTGAATGTAGGGAAGAGTAAAGTTATGGTCGTCAAGAGAAATGAAGTCACTGAATGTATAGTGAAGTTAGATAATGAGAATATGGAAAATATGCGTGCATTTAAGTACTTGGGTAATGTGATAATCAAGGGTTGAAGTTTAAGGGTTATTATATTTGACTGGGTGCAACGAAGAAGATAATTGTTGGTTCTTTGAAAGCAGCAATAAGAAATAGGGAAGTGAGCATGGAAGCAAACAAGTCGCTGCATCACATTACTGTGATACCAACTCCAGTGTATGGAAGTTTTTTTTTTTTTTTTTTTTTTAATGCGAGGAAGAAGGAACCAAAGGCCATGAGCCCGCAGTAACAGTTCCCTCCAAGAGAAAAACAAAATACAATAGAGAGCCAAATTCAAGATCCGATCATTTTAAGATGCCTGGACACACTACGTTTGAAAGACTGGAGATCATAGGCAGCAGGAAATACAGACAGAGGGAGACAGTTCCAGAGCTGACCTGTTGCATAAATGAAAGACTGGGAGTAACGGTTAACTCTTGCATTAGAGAGTTGGACAGAAAAGGGATGAGAGTTTGCTGCCAGACGGGTGCTACGCGCCCGTCGTAGAGGTGGAGGAATGCAAGCAGACAGTTCAGAGGAGCAGTGACCATTAAAGTAGCGATAGAAAAGAGATAAAGATGCAACAGTGCGGCGAAGAGACAGAGGTTGAAGGGAGTCAGTAAAAGGAGGAGAGTTAATGAGACGAAAAGCCTTTGACTCCACCCTATTGAAAAGAGCTGTATGTGGGGAGCCTCCCCACACATGAGAGTTGTACTCCACATAGGGGCGGATAAAACCCCTGTATAGAGTCAACAATTGTGCAGGGGTAAAGAAAGAGCGGAGTCGGCTTAGCACACCCAATCTCTTGGAAGCCGATTTTACAAGAGATGTAATATGATCTTTCCAAGATAAGTCCCGAGTAAATGAAACCCCAAGCATGTTCAAGGATGACGCAGGATTAAGCTGAATATTATTAAACATTATTGGGTATACCTGTGGAAGATTTTGTCGGGTTGATTGGTGTAAGAACTGAGTCTTAGATGCATTAAAGACAACCATATTATTTTTACCCCAGTCAGAGATATGAGCCAAGTCAGACATTAGGTGTGCCATAGCCTCATCCCTTGTTTCTTGAAGTAACTGTTGAGATGGGCGTTGCGGGAACAGAATGGAAAGGTGAAGGGTGGAGTCATCAGCGTATGAGTGGATAGGGTTAGATGTACAGCTTAGAAGATCATTGATGAATAAAAGGAAGAGGGTTGGTGATAGGACAGAGCACTGAGGAACACCACTGTTGATAGATCTAGGAGAAGAACGATGGCCGTCTACAACAGCGGCTATAGAACGACCAGAAAGGAAGCTAGCGATGAAGGTACAGATAGAAGGATAGAAACCGTAGGAGGGCAGTTTGGAAATTAAAGATTTATGCCAGACTCGATCGAAAGCCTTTGAGATGTCAAGTGCAATGGCAAAGCTTTCGCCAAAGTCCCGAAAGGAGGATGACCAGGAGTCTAAAAGGTAGGTGAGAAGATCGCCAGTGGAGCGTCCCTGACGGAACCCATACTGACGATTGGAAAGAAGGTTGTGATAGGAAAGATGCCTTAAAATTTTTCTATTAAGAATTGACTCGAAAACTTTTGAAATACAGGACGTTAAAGCAATTGGACGATAGTTGGAGGGTTGGAAGTGGTCACCCTTCTTTGGGACTGGCTGAATGAGAGCAAACTTCCAGCAAGATGGAAAGGTACAAGTTGACAGACAAAGGCGAAATAGTTTGCCTAGGCAGGGTGTAAGCACAGAAGCACAGTTCTTGAGAACAACAGGAGGGACCCCATCAGGCCCATATGCCTTGTTAGTACTGAGGCCAGTGATGGCAGAAAATCCATCAACTGAAGAAATTTTAATGTCAGCCATGAGGAAGTCAGAGGGGGGGAAGTGATGGAGGAACAGCACCGGAATCGTCTAAGGTGGAATTGGAGGAGAAAGTCTGTGCGAAGAGATCTGCTTTATCAGTAGAAGAAATAGCTACAGAACCATCAGAGTAGAAAAGAAGAGGGAAGGATGATGAGGTAAAGTTGTTAGAAAGATTTTGGCAAGGTGCCAGAAGGAGCGGGAAGAATTCGAGTTGGAGAGTTGAGAGCATTTAGTATGGATGAAATTATTTTTAGTAGAGCGAAGAATAGACTTAGCACGATTCTGGGCAGAAACATAAAGATTATGTGATTCAGGGGTGGGTTGGCTCCAGTACCTTTTGTAGGCCTTCTCCTTGTTGCGGACAGCATTAGAACAAGCGTGATTAAACCAAGGCTTTCTTGCGTTAGTCAAAGGATATGAGAAAGGAATGTATGCTTCCATGCCCGAGAGAATAACCTCCGTAATGCGCAAGGCACACTCAGATGGCTCACGGCCATGGAAAGAATAATCATTCCAGGGAAAATCAAAGGAGTGCTGCCTGAGGGCCTCCCAGTCCGCTGCTCCAAAATGCCACAGACGACGTTTCCCTGGAGGGTCCACGGGCCATAGCGGAGTGATAGGACAGGTTAAGATAATAAGGTTGTGATCGGAGGAGCTCAACGGAGAAAAAAGATTAACAGAGTAAGCAGAAGGATTAGTTGTGAGGAAGAGGTCAAGTATGTTGGAGCTCTCTCCAAGGTGGTCAGGGATACGAGTAGGGTGCTGTACAAGCTGCTCTAGGTCATTAAGGATAGAAAAGATGTAGGCTTGTTCACCAGGGGGATCCGTGAAAGGAGAGGAGAGCCAAAGGTGGTGGTGAACATTGAAATCTCCAAGAATGGAGATTTCAGAGAAAGGAGAAATGGACAGAATGTGTTCCATCGTAGAAGTAAGATAGTCGAAGAATTTTTGATAGTCAGTAGAATTATGGGATAAGTAAACAGCACAGATATATTTAGTCAGAGAATGACAGGAAAACCGAAGCCAGAGTGTGGAGAATTCAGAAGAATCAAGTTCAGGAATACGAGAGCAAGATAAGTCGTTGCGTATGTATACACAACAGCCATCTTTGGCTTTGAAATGAGTATAGAGAAAGTAGGAGGATACAGAAAAGGGTTTGCTGTCAGTTGCCTCAAACAGCTGAGTCTCCGTTAGAAAAAGAAGGTGAGGTTTAGAGGAGGAGAGGTGGTGCTCAACAGAGCGAAAGTTAGATGAAAGGCCGCGAATTTACAGAAATGAAGAAGAAGAGAGTCAGACAGTGGTTCCAGGCACCTCGAGTCGTCACCGGGAGAGGGGCAGATGGCGGGGGCATTTATGGTCCCCCCCCCCCCTGGGGACTCCGATGCTGGGTGAATTGACGCCATTTTTGGTGAATTTTTAATAGGAAGTGTAGTGTGTACTGTGCATGTAGTTTGGTGAAGATAGTTAGAGAAATTTGTACTGGAGAGCATGCTGGCCTACTCTCTGTGTAACTGAGACACTGAAAAATTTCAGCAAAGGGGGATGGTCAGGAATTAGTCCTGAGGGCTGATGAAACGGGAGCTCCAGCACTCCCTGTCATCAGCTTTCCATCCACCTCGGGAGTACTGCCCTGCTCGACTGGTGCTACAGTCCATGGTGGAATGAGACAAATCAGGATTGAGGGCAATGGAAATGAGTTATTTGAGAGGGGCATGCAGAGTTACATGGAGAGACAGACTTACAAATAAGGAAATGAAGGAGATTTGTGGTGTCGATATGGATGTGAAAGGAAGTATTAGGAGAAATACACTGTGTTTGGACATGTGGACTGGATGGAGGAGGGGGAAGAGGGAGGGAGAGGCCGAGGATGAGATGGAGGTATGGAGTGGAGAGGTATATGAAAGAGGGATGTGTGAGCTGGGGGGAGGACAGTGAAATGGCAGGGGACAGGGTGACATGGAGGCGATTTGTTTGTGGTCACCCCTCACGGGATTAAGGAGTCAATCAATAGATCTATCTATCTATCTATCTATATACCTAGGCTGCTTCCCCCAAGGAAAGGGAGGTAGCCAAGACAGGACGACACACTCCCCATTTACTCATCCATTCAAACACATTCATTCTCATCTTAGCCCCAAAGGGGAGAACGGACAGATCCTCACCGCACCACACCACACAAAGGTCAACTGCGCAATGCAATCAGTGACATCCACAGCAGGGCCAGACAGCAGAACTGGTTTACCCCTGCCACATCATAACATACCCATCCCCTTACCCGCACCTGACCTGACTAACTGATCAGACCAAATGCGGGAGAATATCCCCTCAGGGCTGCGTCATCACTTATTCATTCACAATTTCTCTCCATTTATTTCTGTCACGCACAGCCACTCTTCCTTGCTCAACAGACATCCCTCTCGCATCCAGCGCTCTCTTCACACTGTCCATCCATCCTATTCGTGGTCTTCCTCTCAGCCTTACACCTCTCACATCAGATCTAGTTATCTTTTTCACCAATCGCTCATTATCCATTCTCTCCATATGCCCAAACCATCGCAACACCCTCTGCTCAACTCTACCAGCCATCTCCTGAACAACTCCAGTTCTCCTTTGCACTTCATCATTTCGCACCCGATCCATACGCGTCACTCCACACATACTCCTCAGACACCTCATCTCCATTACATTCAAACTTTTCCTCTCTGCTACACCCATATTTCATGTTTCAGCCCCATATAACGCAGTCGGTACCACAACACCCTCATACAGCCTTCTCTTTACATCCATTCTAAGCGAAAGACATTTAAACACTTTTTTCATTCCTCCCAGCACCTTTCCTACTTCATTTACTCTAACCTTCACATCTGCATCTATTCTTCCAACCACAGCAACATGTGACCCTAGATATTTAAAACAAACTACTTCCTCAAGCAACTCACCATTCAAAACTATATTCATCCCCCTACCATCTATCAACCTCGTACACTTCATCACTTTACTCTTATTCTCATTTACTTTCAATTTCCTCCTTTCACACACCCTTCCAAACTCCTCTACCAACTGTCTCAATCTCTCCTCTGAATCAGTCACCAGTGCAGTATCATCTGCAAACAGCAGCTGCTTCAGATTCCACTCTCCACCATCAACATTCACCAGACTCAGACCTCCACCTAAAACTCTTGCATTCACCTCCCTTACAACACCATCCATGTAAATATTAAACAACCAAAGCGACATCACACATCCCTGTCGCAGCCCCACTCTCACGGGAAACCAATCACTCACAGCATTTCCCACTCTTAAACATGCTGTACTATTTACATAAAAACTTTTCACCCCTTTCAGTAACCTACCATCAAGTCCATACAATCTTAAAATAGTCCACAAAGCCTCCCTATCAATTCTATCATACGCTTTCTCTAAATCCATAAATGCCCAAAACACATCCTTGCCTTTCGCTAAATACTTTTCACACACTTGCCTCACAGCAAACACCTGATCAACGCATCCCCTCCCTCTCCTAAAGCCACACTGCTCATCACCAATCAATCCCTATGTACCCTCTCTAACTCTCATAATTAACACTCTACCATACACCTTACCTACAACACTCAACAGACTTATACCCCTAAAGCTAGTACATTCATACTTATCACCCTTGTCTTTATACAATGGGACCATACAAGCACTTGCCCAGTCAATTGGCACCATACCTTTCTCAAAGCACACATTCAACAATCTTACTAACCAGTCAACAATAGTCACTCCACCACCCTTCAGGCATTCCACAGCACACCCATCCATACCTGCAGCTTTCCCTGTTTTCATCTCCTTTACTGCCTTCTCCACTTCCTCCTTCGTGATCAAAGAATCATTCAACTCTCCCAACACATTTATTCCTTACACCCTTCCATCCGCCACAATCTCAGCCACCCTTTCCTCCTATACATTTAACAATCTTTCAAAATACTCTGCCCATCTCTTCCATACTGCATCCATCTCAATTAACATCCTTCCATCCTCTGCTTTTACTCGTTCTTCCTTCCCAGACTCTCCCTTTCGCACCCTTTTCACCTCCTTCCAAAACATTTTCTTATTCTGTTGAAAATTCTCTGTCAGCTGCCTACCCCACCTCTCATCTGCTGCCACTTTAGGATCACGCACAGCCCTTCTCGCTCTATTCCTCTTTTCCTTACACCTTTCATATGACATCTCATCCTTCCTCTGCAGCCACACTTCATATGCACGTCTCTTCTCAGCCACAGCCATACTTACTTCCTCGCACCACCATTCACTTCCTTTTCTTACACCACCACCCACACGTCTCACACCACACACCTCTTCTGCATGCCCCACCACAGCACTCTTAAACAACTGCCATTCCTCCTCCACGCTGCCATTTTCCCGATCTTTCACTGCGTTCCACTCATCTTTCAATTTCTCCTGATACTCTATCATTTCTCTCTTTTATCCAACTCACTCACTTTCAAAACCTCCCTGCAACACCTAACCCTCCTAGCTCTCACCCATCTCTTACCTACTCTTAACTTTCCCTCCACCAGGTAGTGGTCAGACATACCTCCACCCTCCCCTCTCAGAACTCTCACATCCAACAATCTTCCTATTACATTCCTAGACACAACCACATAGTCCATCAAAGCTCTATCAACAACCCTTCCACCCTCCTGTCTCACCCATGTATACTTATAAATATCTTTCTTCTCAAACAGCATATTCCCAATCACCATCTCTCGCTCAACACACATCGCTATCATTCGTTCCCCATTTTCATTTCTTCCTGGCACACCATGCATACCAACTACGCCTTCAACTGCTACATTTCCCACTCTAGCATTCAGCTCTCCCATCATTACCACATTCACATTCGCTCCAAAACTCTGCAGACACTCATCAACATCATTCCAGAAAGACTCCCTCTCTTGTTCATCCCTTTCACTACCAGGCCCATATGCACTCACAAACACCCACAACTCACGTTCAAATTTCACTTTCACCCACATCAGTCTCGATGACACCTCCTTCCATTCAGTCACACAGATAAAAAGATAAACTATTTAATATTTTTATTTTTTGAGGCCTGAGAACTTGTATGGAAAAATATATGTGAATGCACACCTGACGGAGCACCAGCAATGATTCGCCTTCCATCAGGGTTTTGAGGAAGAGTGAATGAGGTGAATCCTGAAACATGGCATCTTTATTGTATGCCTTATAGATATGCTCTGGCATACAAAACTCTCCCACTGGAATTAAGATTAGTACTCGATTATGATGTGGACAGTGATAAATACCAAGTCAAGTGCCCCAAATACACGACTCTTCTACATACTGTGCCACGAGTTTAGAGCAAACGAAGCGTTACTCTTTCAGACAAACATTCGATGGTTGTCATTGGGGAATGCAGTATCAAGAGTAGAGTCACTTAGGGAGGGGCTTCCCGAATTCTTCAAACATGACAAAAAGACAGTCACTTGAGAACACCATGGAACTGTCAGACAGCCATTGGCCTCAGAAACTGGCTTACTTGAAGGACAAAGATATATACTCGAACCTTTTCCTTCAAAGTCGCTTTACCACACCGATTGATTTCTTGGACAAGCTAAGATCATTCAACATGAAGCTGGAGCTGTAGAAGGGGAACGTGAATGACAAAAATCTTAGTATGTTTGAAAACCTTATTGAGATACTTGATAAAAACAAATGCACTGGAAAAGTGTAATATATATACCTTGTGCACACATACAATTCTTCCCTTCTAATAGAGCTGCAATCTCATTTCCCTGAACTGAGCAAATTGGAGTCAGAAATGGTTAGAAACCCATTAACTGTTAATGTACATCTTCTCTCAGATAACATACAAGGATTCCTAGGGTTGGTGAACGACTTTGTTATAGAACATGCATCTGAAACATTTCCCCTGACCAAGTTCTTGTCTAAATGAGTGAGCTTTATCCTGCTGCAGATGATTCTGTGAGGGTTTTGCTGATGTTCACTAGTGGTTGCCTATGTGATCAAAGATTTTCGACACTGTTGATCATGAAAACTAAACACCGAGCACAGCTTAATGTGGAACGCAGCCTTCGATTATATATATCTGTCTAGAACTGCTCCTCGAATTGAGAAACTTGTTGCACAAAACAAGCACAGCTTTCAAAGTGAAGTTTTATTACTGGTTGTTATATTTTTTAGTGGTGTTAATGCTCTCTTGTCAAATGAAGCACTTATAAGTTCGTTAGTTTTAAAATAGCCGGTATAGTACCATTTTACAGTGAATTGGTGCTAATGTTTATTTTCTCCATAAAGTAACTGCAGTTTCACTCCTGTGTGGTATCACTGTACATTGACTATAATGTTAATGCTGACTGCATAAGCAAGTCATTACAGTTTCAGCCATTTATTAATCCGCCGCGTCACATTGACGTATATATACGTCCACACGTTTTGTCACTGTCAGTCCCGTCAACTTATATAAACACGAATCAATTTTTGATATGTATACACAGGACACCTTCCTCTACAAGATGCCAGGCAGGGACAATGCCTAACCCCACATGACCTCCCCCCCCCATGCCATTGTCTTGGCAATTCACCTGTTACCAGTGACCTGGCCAGTAAAGACATGTCGTGCAACAGTACAAATTTCAAGGCCAGAGCGATTCCCCAATTGATGACAATGTGGAGGACAAAGTTTACATAGCATTAGAGGAAGAAACTGTCAGAAATGATGATCAGGGAATGTCGCCAAAAAAGGTCAGGTATGTTGATGTGTTTGGTGAGTGAAACAATGCTTATATTGCCTGTATTACTGTGTGAAAACCAATATACTCTCGTACTACATATAAATTCATACCAAATAAATAAATAAATACCGTTTATGAGTGGTGTGGAATAGTTACCCTCCCACAGAACTCGTTTTCTTTGGAGCCAATCTGATAGAAAACACAGTAAGGTAAGGAGGTACTGCTACCTGTATTGAGTATTTTAAACCTCAGGTGAGCGATTTCTCTATGAATTTTCATTGTTTCTCACCAAAAGTGGAGGTTTGAGCCAAAAAAAAAAAAAAAAAAAAAATCCAAAATTGGTCAGGACTGGGGGGAGTCAGTTGTGGAAAAGTGGTCGGGACGGGGCAGGTTAATATGCACTGTTTTGTCACTGTATATTGAATTAGTCGCAATATATTTCCAGTCTATATTCAGTATCCGATATTGGGGATACGGGTCTATGGAATGATAACACAGCGTTTATTTGGTGAAAGGTTGGGAACCCTTGATCCAGTCGGTCACATAACTTTTACTTAATTCAGTTTGCTCCTTCTGAAAGTGTTGTGTACTAATGCAGTTTGGCATAACTCTATATAGCCTCTCACGGATACAAAATTCCTTTTTGGCAGAGAGAGGAATGCTTCTGGTTGGCAGGAACATTATAAACTCCAATTTTCCCCGCCCACAGAACCATTTTCTCACTGTCATTGGTTTGCATGTCTGCTGATATTTGCTCTGGAAGGACAGGTCTTCCATCCAGCCTCTGCCAGTTCTCCCCGCCAAGGAACATGAAGCCGGCATAGAAATAACCTCTTTGCACCTCGCGTCCCTGATGTGGGATGGAACTGTGTATTTTCAAAATTTAATAAAGAAGGGAACCCCGGGGTAGGGACCTATGAGTTTCATGACTATGAACCGACAGACGGAGGGCGGTAAGCCTAGCACCCTTCCAGTCTGGGTGCTAAGGGGTTACACACTGACAAATCAACCAGCTTCATTAACCTCTTTGCACCCCGTGTCCCTGATGTGGGACGGAACTGGTGTTACATGTGTAAGAATGTCTATATATTTTTGCATATATTATACATGTATTTATACTGCGTTCATGTTGCCAAGCAGTGTGTATGTACATTGATGCTATGTGCACTAGCATCTACGCATATGCACTTGCTGTCATGTTGTTGCCTGTTGGTGTGTACACATTTATATAGTCTTTGGTAATTCTGTTTGCTCTCAATGCGGGTGTGACTAAAATCATTTTTAACCCCTAGGCACTGGGCATGGGTAGGCCTATCCACGTCCCAGAACTGGCTTATTTTCAGGAAAATTGATTTTCCCCAAAATATATTATTTTCATTTCAAATCAATCACAAATGACAAAAAACACATAAAAAGTGCATAGTTTCTGTTGGCAATTTGGAGGTGGTGGAGCGGTATGAGGGAGCAGGTGCGTGGCGGCTAGGCTGAGTGTGTTCAAGGTCGCGCTGGTGTTTTGGTGGCGGTGGTGGTGGAGGGAGGAGGGATGATATCTCACACCAAAATAAGTGTTGAGTGTGTCTTTGTTTCTCTCACTAATTCACAGTGCTGTATGAACACATTATTACAACTAAAATAGCAAAAAAAAAAAAAAGCACACAAGAAAGTAACTAATAAAGACTGGCTTATTTTTATGTTTTCCATGATATTTATTTTCTAACAAACTTAAGTCTATTTAGGTATTCACAATTATTTACACACTATTTGTACATTATTTCACTGTTATTAGTACTTCCTGACAGTGTGATGCTCCCTAAAGGCTGCCTACAGTCAGTGCAAGTGTACTGAAGCATCCATACACTCTTCCCCACACCCCTCATGGTCCCCTAGTAGCCCTTCCCACCACCCCACCCCACCCCTACTGACTCCTACCCCTACGCCGAATCAGTATCAGCTAGTTCCAACCCCAAACCCTCCCTACACAAGCCTCCCACCACCCTCACACTCCACCACAGCCCTCCTCACTGCTGGGCTGCCCTCCCACCCCTCCCCCGGCCAGCCAGCGTGACCCTATGCACCAGCCATGCTGGGACAAAACTCTGAGTTCATATGGCGCACTACAAAGTTCAAACATTCCCGCAAAAAATTAAAATGTCATACGACGTGGACCATAGGCCTCTACCAACACATCATATGAGGTGGACCGGTGCCTAAGGGTTAATATTAATGACTTATGGTTGGAGCTTAAACTGGCAACATAAAGATTTGTATTCACTAGCGATATTTATAACATCTGAAGTATGGGGGAGATTAATTTGCTTAACTCTTTTCTGTATATTTCTCGTCTGACCTCAAGCTACGTGTTGATGCATGCACACAGCCGGGGGGTATATAAGGGGGGGAATTTTGAATGGAAATTAGAGCTTTTGTGGGACTGGCATCAGGAGAGGGAGTGTTTGGGCTGGAGATCAGAGAGAGAGGAGAAGTATTTTGTGTGTTGTATATATTTCTGAACATCTTTTCACTTCGTATCAGCATCCATTCGCAAGTATTATTGTTACTGTATTTCATTATTATTTGTGGCAGTTGAGTGCAGTTTAGTTATTTCTTTTTGTTTGATTTTGTTTCTTTTTTATGGCAAGTTTGTTCCTAGGCTTTAGTGTGATTATTCAGGGTATTATCAACTTGCTTTTTTTTCTCATTCTTTTGTGTTTCATTATCTCACTGTAAAAATTGTCAATATCATTAGCTTGTATTATATTAGGTATTTTTTTCGTTGTGTTTATTTTGCCCTTGCTAACATAAGCAATTTTTTTTTTTTTTACTTTCGGACCTGTGTTTTGAGATTGGAGTTAGTGTTTTTTTTTTTATCACTTAACTATTTATTTACTTCCCTTTTCACTTTGTTTTTCTCAGTTTTTATGCAGTCAAATTTAGTTATATCGTGTTGCTTACTCTCATCTTGTAACATATAAATTGGCGACCTCGCCAGGATAATACCATGATATTTTGTTTTCACTGTCCCCTTGTAGTTGTGTGTCATCATGGAGGGTAGAACTAGTGATGTTACTGTGGCGCCCTACATATTGTGCATCAACAGGATGCAGTTGACTACATCAACTCAGGACCTATGGAAGATAAGGTTAGGAGGTTGCAGAGGCAGAAGTTAACCTTAGTTGCCGAAGCTCTTGAAATTCAGAGTGAATCAGGTAATGCCTTCCCATTAACTAACTTAATTTGCCACCAACTGTTTGCCACAGACTCATATGAAGTCCCTGGATCCATGCCAGACCTTGAATCAGTTTCTAGATCAGTTCATTCATCCCATGATAGTTTTGTTGAGGACAGGCATCGAGCAGGAAGAATCTATCAATGCAGAGAAGACTAAGCATGATCATGAGTATAGGATGTTACAGCTTCAACTACAGCTTCAGAGGGAGAAGGAGGAGGAGAATAGGACATTACAGCTTAAATTACAGCTTCAGAGGGAGGAGAAAGAGGAGGAGAATAGGATGTTACAGCTTAAAATACAGCTTCAGAGGGAGAAGAAAGGGGAGGAGAATAGGACGTTACAGTTTAAACTACAGGAGGAGATAATAAAACTGAAGCAGATGAAGCTTAACTATGAAATGCATATGAATTGCCCAAGTGCCCCAACCAATTTTCCCCGTTCTTTTTCAGAATTTAGAGCAGTTGAACCCATTAAATTCGTTCCCCCATTCGATGAGTGCTTAGTCCAGGAGTTCTTTGACCGATTTGAGAAGATTGCTACAGGTAACAAGTGGCCCAGAGACAGCTGGTCATCTCTAGTTCAGACAGTAATCAAATGTAAAGCGCTGAAGGCCTATGATAATCTTAGCCACCAAGAATCACAGGATTATGAGGTACTAAAGAAAGCCATACTGCGCGTATATGAGATGAGACCTTTACGAACTGCAGGAAGCACCCTCATGACACTTTTGTAGATTTCAGTAGGCAGATGACTGATGCATTTAATCAGTGGATGCAAAGTGAGGATGTCTCAGAGTCTTATGTTAAGCTTAAGGAACCGGTTATCCTCGAGAACTTCCTTGATAAGATTGATACAGATTTAAGGACTTACCTTGCTGATAAGAAGGTTAAGAATGCTGCTGAAGATGTAGTTTATGTAGATGATTATTTATTGTTTAAGAATTTGAACAAGGGTAAAGAAGTTCCCAGGAATGTTCCTCAGAAGTGTTACCCCTTTCAGCTCCCCAAACAACCATCTCAGAAGCCCAACTCCACGAATTCCTCCACACCCATACCTGATACACCTCACATTTTCCTAAAACCTACACACCGCCCATTTACTTGCTCACATTGCAAGAGGCCAGGTCACACTGTAGATAGATGTTGGCGAAAGTCAGGTGTTGTGAAGCCAGTGAGCTTTGTTTCTCGTGGAGCTCCTGTGGTTATGCCTTCAGTTGGTCCCCCAGTTCTTAGTCAGGGAAAGTCTGATGTTTTACCCCCTACTAGGACTGATGTTGTTCCAGAAGGTGGGAAGAAGGAGGCCACGGTTGTGTCAGAGCCCACTGTTTCAGGAGGTATGGTACAGGTGGTGATGAGCAGTGTTGCCCCTGCTTTTTCATAAGCCCCCTACCTGTATTCTGGTTCAGTGAAGGTGAACGGTGTGCAGCATCCGGTACGCATTCTTCATGACACTGGCTCTTCAGTTTCTTTGTGGGTAAGGCCAAATAAAGAAGTTTTGATGCTGCAGGAGGAGAGTTTGTTCTGATTAGGGGAGTGACAGGTGGAAAGACTGTGCTGCTAGTTTCTTGTGAGATTAAATGTCAGTTGTTTGATGGAGCGGCATGATTGGGTGTTGTAGATTATGTACCAGCGAATGGTGTTGGTTTAATACTTGGCAATGACCTAGTGAGAGGTGAGGAGATTACCACTCCAGTTTTGTCAGAGATGCCAGTGCCTGAAGTTACCTCGCAGGTTGATCCCAAAGATGCAGAGGTATTCCCAGTTTGTGCAGTGAGTAGGTCCATGTCACGTGCAGGGAGGAGTCGACAGGAGAAGGTTGCTTGTAGTGTTCCCTGCATCATGGTACCAGAGGCAACAGTTAATCCTACATCCGAGGACACAAAACAATCGGACAATGAGATATCTTTGGCAGATACGTTTAAGGGTTCTTTGGAAGATATTCCACCTGTTCCATTGGAGGAGGTGAACATTGAAAAGTTAAAAGACTTGCAGTCTGGAGACCAGGAGATTCATAGATTGAAGTTGTGTGCAGTGGATGATTTTGAGAAGAAGGGTGGATGTTTTTATGTGAAAGATGAGATTTTGTGGAGATGGTGGAGACCTCCACATGTGAATGTAGATGATGGGATGTGGGACTACCATCAGATCGTAGTAGCTAATGTGTGCAGGCAGGAGTTAATTCAACTGGCCCATTGTACTCCATTTGCAGGTCACATGGGTGTAAGGAAGACAACGGAGAGGCTACATGCGGAATTCTACTGGCCCCGCATGGCAGCAGATGTGGCTAAGTTTGTCAAATATTGTCATACCTGTCAAGTAGTGGGTAGGCCAAATCTGTCTGTCCCTAAGGCCCCTCTTGTCCCCATTCCTGCCATTGATCCCTCTTTTTCCAGTTTAATTATTGATGTGGTGGGATCCTTGCCCCCAACTTCTAGTGGTAACTCATATTTGCTCACCATCATTGATCCCTCCACGAGGTACCCTGAGGCAATGCCTCTAGAATCTATCAAAGCTAAGACAGTGGTTAGAGTTTTGCTAGATTTCTTTACAAAGTTTGGTCTGCCCCAGTAGGTTCAGTCAGATAGAGGATCTAATTTCCTTTCTAACATCTTCCAACAGTCATTAGCTCAACTTGGCATCACATACATTAAGAGAAGTGCCTACCATCCAGAGACACAAGGTGCATTGGAGCATTACCACCAGATCCTCAAGAATATGTTCCGCAAGTACTGTCTGGAGCACTCTAAGGACTGGGACCACGGTGTGCCATTCCTCCTGTTTGCTGCAAGGGAAGTCCCCCAGGAGAGTTTGGGTTTCACTCCTAACGAGCCCGTGTTTGCCCATTGAGTTCGGGGTCCCCTGAGCTTGGTTAAGGAGACTTGGAGCAGTAACCTCACTGAGAACCAGAGCTTACTCCATTATGTGCAGGACTTCAAGACCCACATGAGTAAGACTGGAGCTGGCCCGGGAAAATCTCAAGCAGGTTTAGGATAACATGAAGGTGTGGTATGATGAAAATGCCAGTGTGAGGGAGTTTAACCCTTTAACCTCGGGTGTCATCCCAGAATGACATTGCAAAAACTGGACCAAACCGCGGGTGTCATTCTCGAATGTTTGTGAATATTTTGAATACCGCGCGTTTTTTCCGTGCGCCAATTGTTTCAAGGGAGAGTAGCTATTAAGTTCTTTCACTCCAGCCGACCCCCACCTTCCCTCCTCTCACCCCCTGGGCCCCCACCTCCCACCCCCCGGGCCCCCCACCCCATCCATGACCAAACACGCATCAGTATCTGTCCAGCTGTGAGAGTGACAACACCGCTGATGTGGCAGTGAAGTGCAGGCAATTACAGTGCCTTTTACCTGCCTCAGTGAACACAGAGTGCGTGTTTATCGTATGTACAGTGTTCATATATGTTTATAGTATTATTATCAGAATGAGGTTGGCATTTGGTAATGGTGTGTGAGCGAAAAATAGTGATTACAACACCGCTGATGTGGCAGTGAAGTGCGGGCAATTACAGTGCCTTTTACCTGCCTCAGTGAACACAGAGTGGGTGTTTATCGTATGTGCAGTGTTCATATATGTTTATAGTATTATTATTATCAGAATGAGGTTGGCATTTGGTAATGGTGTGTGGGCGAAAAATAGTGATTACAACACCACTGATGTGGCAGTGAGGTGTGGGCAATTACAGTGCCTTTTACCTGCCTCAGTGAACACAGAGTGGGTGTTTATCGTATGTGCAGTGTTCATATATGTTTATGGTATTATTATCAGAATGAGGTTGGCATTTGGTAATGGTGTGTGAGCGAAAAATAGTGATTTTAGATCGCTCACTTCCAATGGCACTGCCCATCCAATGATAGTCAAAGAAATCATGAAACCTATATCATTGCAAAGCCGAAGGTTAGTACTTTCTAAAGGTACCTTATTTTTTGCTCTAGAGTTATTCTGTGCAGAGTTATAAAGGTATAAAGTTTGTTTACATTTTGGCTGGAACCCCTGCGGGAGAGGCCAGTCGGGGCAAAACAATGCCCGCGGTTAAAGGGTTAAAGTCGGCGACGAGGTTTTGGTGTTGCTGCCACTACAGGGTCAGCCGCTGACCACTAAGTTTAGTGGTCCTTACCCTGTGGTGCGGTGTATTGGAGACACAGACTACCTGGTGGAGACCCCTGACACAAGGAAGAAGCACCAACTGTGCCATGTAAAAATGCTGAAGCCGTACCATCATGTACCAGTTTCTTCAGCTTCCGTAAACCTTGTCTCCACCACTGCTGCTTTTGCTGAGGAGGGTGTTGATAGTGGCTTGCTTGAGGTGGACTGTGAGTTTCCAGATTGTAGCTGGGTGAAGAATGATGAGGTGGAATCCATTCTCAACTCCAAGTTAGCACATCCGCCTCAGAACCAAGCATCTCAGTTGGTTGCCCTTTTGTCAACTTACAAGGAAGTATGCAGCAGTACCCCCGGGAAGATCGATTGGATTCAACACGACATGGATGTGGGTGATGCTGTTCCCGTGAAGTTGCCCCCTTATTGCGTCAGTTCCCACCGAGTTGGCGTGCTGCATCAGGAGCTCAATTATATGTTGGACCTTGGGCTTATCTCCCCCTGTGTTACAGTAGTCCCTGGAGTTTCCCTGTGACATTGCAGCCTAAACCAGATGGCATCCCAAGATTTTGCATAGACTACAGACGAGTGAATGCACTAACCATGACTGATACATATCCATTGCCCTGGCTTGAGGACTGCATCGATCGCATCGGCTCGTCTAGTTGTATCACCAAGTTAGCTCTCAAGCTTCTGGCAAGTGCCTTCGACCAAATGGGCTAAGGAAGTCTCATGTTTTGTGGCAGACGGACAAACATATCAGTATAACGTGATGCCATATGGCATGAAGAAAGCTCCAACAACGTTTCAACAGTTAATGAACATGGTTGTCAGTGGTATGAAACATTGTGGAGTATACTTCGATGATGCAGTAGTCTTCACCGATGATTGGGAAAGCCACTTAAGAGAACTAGGTGTTTTGCCGTCCAGGCTTACCAAGGCTTACCTCGTAGGAAATTTAAAGAAGTGCTAGTTTGCTTTTGCACAAGTCCAATACCTTGGTTATGTGGTTGGTCATGGTTGTGTATGCCCCCCTGACTCTAAGGTGGAGGCAATAAAGAGTTTTAAGACACCACAAAACAGGTGGTGGGGAAGGCAGCTGGGGCAGGGAACAGTATAAGGATTTGAATTTAATAAAAACAGACTTTACTGACCTATCAGAAGACCCGCCGACATGTTGTAAAAATACCCCCGCTAATACCAATACACCAGTCCTGTATGAGACAACCCTAGCATGTATTCAATAAGGACGGTGCGTGTTAGCGCCAAAATGGTGACATGTAGAGGTGTATGGTATGTAGGAGGACTACTAGGTCTTGAGAGCAGGCTGTGAAGCCTATGCCAAGAGTCGGACACATAAAAAAATAAAACAAGTGAGAGTTTCAGAGATTCCTCGGCAGTATCGGATACTACCGTCGTTTTAGAAAGAACTTTGCAACAATAGTGGGCCCTCTCACTGAACTGCTTAAGAAAGATAGAAAATACATCTGGACTGATATGTGTCAGAATAGTTTTGATGCAGCCAAGCATATGTAATTATCCAATTATGGTTGCACCAAACTTTAATAAGGCATTTAAACTTGCTGTAGATGCTAATAATGTGGGTGCAGAAACAATGTTAATGCAGGACGATGATCATGGCACAGAGCATCCTGTTTGTTATTTCAGTAAGAAGTTTTCTGTTTCTCAACGTAATTATTCTGTTATTGAAAAGGAACTATTAGCCCTGATCCTCGCCCTGCAGCACGTTTCTGGGTATGTCCCTGCATTTGGACCTACTATCATTGTATATACTGATCAACACCCACTCAAAAATCTGAATAATCTGAAGATGAAGAATCAGCAGTTGACATGTTGGAGTTTGTTCCTTCATCAGTTTCATTTGGATGTTAGACATATTAACATTGTTTGCCACGTTCTTAAGAATGAATTTGCCTAAGGGAAAATTCTTTCTTAAGTGTGGGAGTGTTACGTGTGTAAGAATGTCTATATATTTTTGTGTATATTATACATGTATGTATAATGTGTGTGTGTCACCAGGCAATGTGTATGTACGTCGATGCTGTGTACACTAGCATCTGTGCACATGCACTCGCTGTCATGTTGTTGCCTGTCGGTGTGTACACATTTGTGTCTCATGTTTTGTGGCAGTTACTTCTTAGTTATTTATGTTTGCTCTCTCGACGTAGGTGTGACTAAAATTGTTTTTAATATCATTAACTTATGGTGGAGCTTAAACTGGCGACATAAAGATTTGTATTCACTAGCGATATTTATAAAATCTGGAGTATGGGGGAGAGATTAAATTATTTACTTAATTCTTTTCTATATATTTCTCGTCTGGTCTCTAGCTGTGTGTTGATACATGCACACAGACGGTGGGTATATAATTGGAATTTTGAATGGAAACTAGAGTTTTTGTGGGACTAGCGTCGGGAGAGGCAGTGTTTGGACTGGAGATCAGAGAGGGAGGAGAAGCAGGATTTTGTGTGTTGTATGTATTTCTGAACATCTTCTCACTTCGTATCAGCATCCATTCGCAAGTATTATTGTTACTGAATTATCTTTATTATTTGTGGCAATTTGAGTGCACTTTAGTTGTCTCTTTTTGTATGATTTTGTTTCTTTTTTTCTGGCAAGTTTGTTCCTAGGCTTTAGTGTGATTATTCAGGGTATTATGAAGTTGCTTGTTTTCTTCATTCTTTTGTGTTTCTTTATCTCATTGAAAACATTGTAAACATCATTAGCTTGTATTACATTAGTTTTTTATTTTTTTTTCATTGTGTTTATTTTGCCCTTGCAAACTTCAGCTAATTTTATTTATTTTCGGACCTGTGTTGCGAGGTTGGAGTTAGTGTTTTTTGTTTTTGTTTTTCATCACTTGAATATTTGTTCAGTTCCCTTTTGAATTTGTTTTTCTCAATCAGATTTAGTTATCTCGTGTTGGCTACTCTCATCTCATAACACTGGGTATTTTCAAAATTTAATAAAGAAGGGAACCCCGGGATAGGGACCTATGGGCATTGTGACTATGAGCCGACAGGCGGAGGGGGGTACGCCTAGCATCCTTTCAGTGTGGGCGCTAAGGGGCTAAACACTAACAAATCAACCAACTTCATTAACCTCTTTGCACCCCGCGTCCCCGATGTGGGACAGAACTGGGTATTTTCAAAATTTAATAAAGAAGGAAACCCCGGGGTAGGGACCTATGAGCTTCGCGACTATGAGCCGACAGGCTGAGGGCAGTATGCCTAGCACCCTTCCAGCATAATCCCTCGCACAGGAGCTCTGGGCACCAAGGGGTTAAACAAACACAAAGGCCACACATGTACACCAGGCCAGCAAGAAGTAAATATGATAAACAGTCAACACAAATACGGTACGCAAATTACAGTACATTACACAGACACACCAAAGTATCTCACACACACCAAGGTATATGGCTCATAAAATGCACAAATTATACATAGATAAAGCATAACTGCGTAGAGGAAAATATTTACAGATTTCACATATACACCTGAGTTAGATATTCAATTATATTGTCCATACAGATGCATCAGACTTATTGCAGTTACAAATATGCAGGTGACATAGATACACCATAATAAATACAACTAGTACAGAGACTAGATACAGTATGTCCGTCAGAGTTCAATAGGTATACAGTACACAGACCACAAACACTATATATACTTAAACCAAATAGATATGCTGACCACATAGATAGACAGACCACACAGAAATACAAGCACACACACACACACACACACACACACACACACACACACACACACACACACACACACACCATACAGATGCACAGACCACACAGATGCACAGACTACACAGATGCACAGACCACACACTCACAGACCACACAGATGCACAGAACACACAGATGCACAGACCACACAGATGCACAGACCACACAGATACACATACCACACGTATTCACACAGACAACAGATACACAGATCATGCATACACAGATTACACAGATACACAGACCACATAGTTACACATACCATACAGACACGCAGACCACACAGTTACACTGACCACACAGATAAACAAGCCACACAGACACACAGACCATACATACACAGACCAACATATACATACAACACAAACGCACAGACCACACAGATATGCAGACCAACATATATACAAACCACACAGATACGCAGACCACACAGATACACAGACCACACAGATACACAGACCACACAGATGCATAGACCACACAGATAAACAGACCACACAGATATACACAGACCACAGAGATACATAGACCACACAGATACACAGACCACACGGATACACAGACCACACAGGTACACAGACCATACAGATGCACAGACCAAACAGGTACACAGACCACACGGATACACAGACCACACAGGTACACAGACCATACAGATGCACAGACCAAACAGGTACACAGACCACACAGATACGCAGACCACACAGATACACAGACCACACAGATACACGGATCACACGGGTACACAGACCACACAGGTACACAGACCACACAGATATGCAGACCACACAGATACACAGACCACAGCGATACACAGATCCAAGAGGATCAACACATTCTTCAAAGCTACCCTGTAAGTGCAAGTAACTGGACTCAAGTCACTCAAGACCTAAAGCGTATCCCACAAAAGGCACTGCTCTACAAGTGAGTCAAGTTTGGCATAGAACACTGGTTTCTCATCAAGATCACTAATCTCATTAGGAGCGTACACTGTTAAAAGAAGAAGCCAAATGTGTGTTGCAATCTCTCAGCATTATACGCTCATAGCTGGAGTAACCCCATCGACAAAATACGTAGAAAATAACATAGAAACGTGAATACAAGATCAGAGTTTGCTGTCGCCCCTGTGGGATATTATAGAGTCTCTTTAACAGTGCATTATGGTTTTTTGTGCTCGTTATTTATTTATAAACGTTGAAATCACACAAACAAATCCCAACTCGAAGTGAAAGCTGAGAGGATATAGGTCAACTGACAAACTCCCTGGCGCCTGGTATCCCCCCACAGTATCAAAACAATATCGATACAAAACCAACACAAACACAATACAGTATTCATGTATGGTTGCGTGTTTCCATTCTAGGGATCAGAAGACAAAATTTGATAAGATCCTTGCTGTACGATGATCTCAGGTTTTGCAGCCACATAGTAGACCATGTGATCCTTTAAATTTCCTCCATTTCTAATGCCGTTATGTTCATCTCCCTTTAGTACTTTTCTCTCATATCCTTTCTGACTGGCAGTATGCATTTCATCAGGGAAGCTCCAATGGCGATGTTCTGACATTCTCTTCATATGCTTTGTCAGCCTTCTCTCAGGAATTATGTGAAACCTTTGCCAGTGCAGTTAACTTCTAAGAAGCTCATGGCCGGTTCCTGTGCAAATCTGTAATTACCAAATTGATATCTCATGGTTGTTATCACTCTTCTGGTGCCTTCATCTCTACCTTCTTTTCTGTCCATTCCACAGCTGCTGTTGTGGACGGCCATTTTTATTCCCCTGAAGCTGTCAATAGATATACTCCTCAGGATTCAGTACTCTGACCAACTTTCTTCTTCCGATTCATCAGCCATCTTCTGAACTGGAGATTAAGATGTTTCCACTCATACATTGATGATCCCAACGCTTCACTTCTAAACCCATTTCTCATAACCTCCATTGCACTAGTCACTTCAACAATCACGAGGTGTTGTTTTCGCACACCTGATTCCAGACTTGTCTAGTAATTCAGATTCTTATACAAGAAAGTTTGTTATTTATGATGCATCAAAAATCACTGATATTATCTTTCATCCTGTCAATATCGTTCTCAGTACAAAGCTCGGTCCATCATCAATTGTTTATATTCTTGTAAAATTCTCTTGAGCTCTGACATGGAAAACAAATCATTACTTGCCAATTAAACACCAATTTTCAGAGTGTGGCTGGGCTAAACAGATCCCGTACTTGCCGTTGCAGAGTTTAATCGAAGCCCTCGTTGGTCCCTGTGTGGAGTACTGAACTTATGTTTGTCTGGAGTGGGTGGTGGGTGGGAGGCTCAGTACATACATCTCGAAACATGATGGAGGTATTATTATTATTATTTTTTTGTCTTAACAGTTGACTTTCATATACTCCCTTCAGCTTTTTTTTTTTTTCACTACATTGTTGTATCTCTTTCCTTCTATTGTCAGTATTTAAGTGATCACTGATCTTTTGATGCGTTCTTGTATCCCTCCCCGATTATGATGAATGTGCAGCACCGTTATAAAAACACAAACCTACTCTTTTTTTTTTTTTTGTCTACCACTTTCATGCAAGTGTTTTAATGCTCTCAGTCCTTCATGTATTAACTGGTCAGATCCGGAAATGTCCTCATTAATCTGTGTTTTCTTCTGTCAATTAGCTCTGGACTTAAAACACGTTATGTCAAGGCATATACACACATACAAATCTTGGTTTTTGCCCTCTTTTGTTATTATCCCTTTTTGGTCTTAGGAGCAGCTTTTTGTAGGCTTCCAACCTTTGACTTTTATATTGTTTTCCTTGTTCTTAGTAGCATTATGCTGATGTCATTGCAGGGTGACCTGTTTGGACATGGGAATGATTAATTTTTAAATATCGCAAAACATCAGTATGAACCAGAAAATAAGCACCTCTAATTCTCATATATTTGCACGCTCATGACGCAGGTAAATATATTAAACCATTATGTATTATTCAGTCACTCTCATTTGATGGATAGTTTTGTCTTTTTAAAGATTATTTTTCTTAACTCAGTTGCAAAATAAGTCTGCCGCGGCTCTATTTCATTTCTTTACCAGTTGTTAGTGACTACCAGAATATTATAATGTTAATTTCTTATAACAGTACATCATTCAAGATGGAGAGATGGTATTTTTACGCCTAGTTACAGTGAACGGATTTTAGTTAATAATACACAACTCATTCTCTGAGTTTCGTGGAAATGATTAAGTCATCTGTATTTAGCTGGAATGAAATACAAAGCTAATCATAAGTCAGTGTTTTTGCCTTTATACTCAGGTATTTATCCAAAAGTTGAACAAAGCCCCCAGTTCTACTCAGAATATAATGCAGTGCGTGTCTTTAGCAGGAAGGTGGTAAAATGCTCCTTCACCATCCCATTTCGATCTGTGGCTGACCCAGGAGATTTTGGCCAGACATGTATGCTAACTTTGACGATTTTCTTACAAAATTAAATGCATTGATTCCCTTAATTAAATTTAAAATTGAATGGGAAAATAATGGTTCTCTTCCATTTTTAGATGTATTTGTACACAGGGATGAACTTGGGACACTTAGCTTTTCTGTATACAGGAAACCAACTCAGTGCAATTAGTATATACATTATTATTCATATCACCACAGTTCCACCAAAATGTCAGTTATTTCTTCTATGTTCCTCAGAGCACTCAGAATTAGTAATCCCCAACATCTGGATACGGAAAACGCTAAAATATGGAAAATAATTTTAGATCTAAAATGTCCCAGTTGGTTTATAAGGCAAGCGTATTTTAAAGCCAGAAAAGCCTTTTTTGTACCTAGACCAACATCACAAAGTCAGCAAAATAAGCCATACATCACAGTTCTGTATGTGTCAAGTCTTAGCTTGGTGAAGTCTGTGAGTCATGATTTGGATGTAAACATTGCATTTTCATATACTTCCACCTTAAAATCAATGTTAGTAAAGAATAAACCCATTAGTAACGAAACTGCAGGGGTATACAAAATTCCATGTAGAGACTGTGATTTGCTTTGTATTAGTGAAACTGGAGGGGATTTGGACACTCGCATAAGTAACACAAGTATGCTTGTAAGATAGGCAATATAAATAACGCAGTGTACGTTCACTCTTCAGAAAACGACCATAGAATCGACTGGAATTCTAGCCAAATATTGTATTAATGTAGTAACTATATGAAACGTAGGATAGTCTAAGATGTATGAATAGAGATATATAATAATTTTAACCATAGTGAAGGTATGTATAAATTAGATCCAGTGATGAGAGAATGGTGGGTTGCACAGCCAGATTCAATTTCAGAAATGAAAGAAAGAAGATGATTAACGATAAAAAGATATGCCCAATAATAGTAAATGAAAACAAAGCAACGTTTCAGTTGGAAATAAGAAACAGATTTCAGGCTCTAAGTAATGCTGAATGTGACACTGATGGGCTGAATGACAGACTAACGAAAGTGTTAAGGTAATCAGCATAGGTAGTAGGAAAACCCAATACAACCAAAACCAAGAAGTAGTCAGAAAAGACACTCGAGCTTATGAAAAAGTGAAAGGGAATGAAAGTAAAGCTAAAGAAAGACGAAATAGAACGAGCAGAATTAAATAAGCTTATCAACAAAAGACAAAGAGAAGAAAAAAGAAAGAGAAACATGGATCAGTTCAAAGAAACCATCAAAAATAGAAAAAGTCTGAAACAGGTCCAAAGTAAAATGGCTCTAGGAAAGCAACAAATGATATCACTGAAAGAAAAAAAACCTCACCTTCTTTTTCTAACGGAGACTCAGCTGTCTGAGGCAACCGACAGCAAACCCTTTTCTGTATCCTCCTACTTTCTCTATACTCATTTCAAAGCCAAAGGTGGCTGTTGTGTATATATCCGCAACGACTTATCTTGCTCTCGTGTTCCTGAACTCGATTCTTCTAAATTCTCTACACTCTGGCTTCGGCTTTCCTGTCATTCTCTGACTAAATATATCTGTGCTGTTTACTTATCCCCTAATTCTACCGACTATCAAAAATTCTTCGACTATCTTACTTCTACGATGGAACACATTCTATCCATTTCTCCTTTCTCTGAAATCTCCATTCTAGGAGATTTCAATGTTCACCACCACCTTTGGCTCTCCTCTCCTTTCACGGATCCACCTGGTGAACAAGCCTACATCTTTTCTATCCTTAATGACCTAGAACAGCTTGTACAGCACCCTACCCGTATCCCTGACTGCATTGGAGAGAGCTCCAACATACTTGACCTCTTCCTCACAACTAATCCTTCTGCTTACTCTGTTAATCTTTTCTCTCCTTTGGGCTCCTCTGATCACAATCTTATTACCTTAACCTGTCCTATCACTCCGCTATGGCCCGTGGACCCTCCAGGGAAACGTCGTCTGTGGCATTTTGGAGCCGCGGACTGGGAGGCCCTCAGGCGGTACTTCTTTGATTTTCCCTGGAATGATTATTGCTACCGTGGGCGGGAGCCATCTGAGTGTGCCTTGCGCATTACGGAGGTTATTCTCTCGGGCATGGAAGCATACATTCCTTTCTCATATCCTTTGACTAACGCAAGAAAGCCTTGGTTTAATCACGCTTGTTCTAATGCTGTCCGCAACAAGGAGAGGGCCTACAAAAGGTACAGGAGCCAACCCACCCCTGAATCACATCATCTTTACATTTCTGCCCGGAATCGTCTGTTCTTCGCTCTACTAAAAATAATTTCATCCATACTAAATGCTCTCAACTCTCCAACTCGAATTCTTCCTGCTCCTTCTGGCACCTTGCCAAAAATCTTTCTAACAACTTTACCTCATCATCCTTCCCTCCTCTTTTCTACTCTGATGGTTCTGTAGTTATTTCTTCTACTGATAAAGCAGATCTCTTCACACAGACTTTCTCCTCCAATTCCACCTTAGACGACTCCGGTGCTGTTCCTCCATCACTTCCCCCCTCTGACTTCCTCATGGCTGACATTAAAATTTCTTCAGTTGATGTATTTTCTGCCATCACTGGCCTCAGTACTAACAAGGCATATGGGACTGATGGGGTCCCTCCTGTTGTTCTCAAGAACTGTGCTTCTGTGCTTACACCCTGCCTAGGCAAACTCTTTTGCCTTTGTCTGTCAACTTGTACCTTTCCTTCTTGCTGGAAGTTTGCTCTCATTCAGCCAGTCCCAAAGAAGGGTGACCACTCCCAACCCTCCAACTATCGTTCAATTGCTTTAACGTCCTGTATTTCAAAAGTTTTAGGAGTCAATTCTCAATAGAAAAATTTTAAGGCATCTTTCCTATCACAACCTTCTTTCCGATCGTCAGTATGGGTTCCGTCAGGGACGCTCCACTGGCGATCTTCTCACCTACCTTGCAGACTCCTGGTCATCCTCCTTTCGGGACTGGCGAAAGCTTTGCCATTGCACTTGACATCTCAAAGGCTTTCGATCGAGTCTGGCATAAATCTTCAATTTCCAAACTGCCTTTCTATCCTTCTATCTGTGCCTTCATCGTTAGCTTCCTTTCTGGTCGTTCTATAGCCGCTGTTGTAGACGGCCATCATTCTTCTCCTAGATCTATCAACAGTGGTGTTCTTCAGGGCTCTGTCCTATCACCAACTCTCTTCCTTTTATTCATCAATGATCTTCTAAGCTGTACATCTAACCCTATCCACTCATACGCTGATGACTCCACCTTTCACCTTTGCATTCGGTTCCCGCAACGCCCATCTCAACAGTTAGTTCAACAAACAAGGGATGAGGCTATGGCACACCTAATGTCTGACTTGGCTCGTATCTCTGACTGGGGTAAAAATAATATGGTTGTTTTTAATGCATCTAAGACTAAGTTCTTACATCTAGCAACCCGACAAAATCTTCCACAGGTATACTCACTAATGTTTAATAATATTCAGCTTAATCCTGCATCATCCTTGAACATGCTTGGGGTTTCATTTACTCGGGACTTATCTTGGAAAGATCATATTACAGCTCTTGTAAAATCTGCTTCCAAGAGATTGGGTGTGCTAAGCCGACTCCACTCTTTCTTTACCCCTGCACGATTGTTGTCTCTATACAGGGGTTTTATCCGCCCCTGTGTGGAGTACAACTCTCATGTGTGGGGAGGCTCCCCACATACAGCTCTTCTCAATAGGGTGGAGTCAAAGGCTTTTCGTCTCATTAACTCTCCTCCTCTTACTGACTCCCTTCAACCTCTGTCTCTTCGCCGCACTGTTGCCTAGGTATATATACCTAGCTTGATTGCTACTTCCACAGCTTAGCAAGATCTATTGGCAGGGTGTGGTGGTGTTATAAAAAAGAGATACAAGGTAAGGCAGTGGATGTTGGAGTGGCCCTAATGTGATAGGCCAATGTTTGGAAACTTTCTGCACTGATGTTTGCAATTCATGCTGTATTGTTACGTGAAGGTGAAGGGAACTGCAAGGCTTGGTAAATGAGTTTGATAGGATGAGTACGAAACAAAGTCTGAGGTGAACGTAGGGAAGAGTAAATTTACTGTATGGTCGTCGAGAGAAATGAAGTCTCACGATGTACAGTAAGGTTGGATGATGAGGAAATGAAAATATGAATTCATTTAAGTACTTGGGTAGTGTGATGTGATGAGTAAGGATGGAAGTTTGGAGGGTGAAGTGCTTGAAAGGGTACAGCAAGAAAGAAAAGTTGCTAGTTCTTTGAAAGCGGTGATAAGAAACAGGGAAGTGAACATGGAAGTAAAAAAGTCGCTGCATGACAGTATTGTGATACCAACTCCAACGGATAGGGACTGAAGAGTCACACTATCGTGACCATGAAATTCGATACAAAAACCCACACTGGCAGACGAAAAAAGATGTATTCCAAACAGTTTCGGCGACACCTGTCGTCCTCTTCATTGGATCTACAGACCAAGAGTGGTACATACAATTTTTTTTTTTTTATGCAAGGAAGAAGGAACCAAAGGCCATGAGCCCGCAGTAACAGCTCTCTCAAAGAGAGAAAGAAAATACAATAGAGAGCCAAATTCAAGATCCGATCATTTTGAGATGCCTGGACACACTGCGTTTGAAAGACTGGAGATCATAGGCAGCAGGAAATACAGACAGAGGGAGGCAGTTCCAGAGCTGACCTGTTGCATAAATGAAAGACTGGGAGTAACGGTTAACTCTTGCATTAGAGAGTTGGACAGAAAAGGGATGAGAGTTTGCTGCCAGACGGGTGCTACGCGCCCGTCGTAGAGATGGAGGAATGCAAGCAGACAGTTCAGAGGAGCAGTGACCATTAAATTAGCGATAGAAAAGAGATAAAGATGCAACAGTACGGCGAAGAGACAGAGATTGAAGGGAGTCAGTAAGAGGAGGAGAGTTAATGAGACGAAAAGCCTTTGACTCCACCCTATTGAGAAGGGCTGTATGTGGGGAGCGTCCCCACACATGAGAGTTGTACTCCACAAAGGGGCGGATAAAACCCCTGTATAGAGTCAACAATTGTGCAGGGGTAAAGAAAGAGCGGAGTCGGCTTAGCACACCCAATCTCTTGGAAGCCGATTTTACAAGAGATGTAATATGATCTTTCCAAGATAAGTCCCGAGTAAATGAAACCCCAAGCATGTTCAAGGATGATGCAGGATTAAGCTGAATATTATTAAACATTAATGGGTATACCTGTGGAAGATTTTGTTGGGTTGATAGGTGTTAGAACTGAGTCTTAGATGCATTAAAAACAACCATATTATTTTTACCCCAGTCAGAGATACGAGCCAAGTCAGACATTAGGTGTGCCATAGGCTCATCCATTGTTTGTTGAACTAACTGTTGAGATGGGCGTTGCGGGAACCGAATGGAAAGGTGAAAGGTGGAGTCATCAGTGTATGAGTGGGTAGGGTTAGATATACAGCTTAGAAGATCATTGATGAATAAAAGGAAGAGAGTTGGTGATAGGACAGAGCCCTGAGGAACACCACTGTTGATAGATCTAGGAGAAGAACAATGGCCGTCTACAACAGCGGCTATAGAACGACATGGGTGAGACAGGAGGTGGAAGGGTTGTTGATAGAGCTTTGATGGACTATGTGGTTGTGTCTAGGAATGTAATAGGAAGATTGTTGGATGTGAGAGTTCTGAGAGGGGAGGGTGGAGGTATGTCTGACCACTACCTGGTGGAGGGAAAGTTAAGAGTAGGTAAGAGATGGGTGAGAGCTAGGAGGGTTAGGGTGGCAGGGAGGTTTTGAAAGTGAGAGAGTTGGATAAAAGAGAGAAAAAGATAGAATATCAGGAGAAATTGAAAGATGAGTGGAACGCAGTGAAAGGTCGGGAATATGGCAGCGTGGAGGAGGAATGGCAGTTGTTTAAGAGTGCTGTGGTGGGGCATGCAGAAGAGGTGTGTGGTGTGAGACGTGTGGGTGGTGGTGTAAGAAAAGGAAGTGAATGGTGGTGCGAGGAAGTAAGTATGGCTGTGGCTGAGAAGAGACGTGCATATGAAGTGTGGCTGCAGAGGAAGGAAGAGATGTCATATGAAAAGTATAAGGAAAAGAGGAATAGAGCGAGACGGGCTGTGTGTGATGCTAAAGTGGCAGCAGATGAGAGGTGGGGTAGGCGGCTAACAGAGAATTTTCAACAGAATAAGAAAATGTTTTGGAAGGATGTGAAAAGGGTGCGAAAGGGAGAGTCCGGAAAGGAAGAACGAGTAAAATCAGAGGATGGAAGGATGTTAATTGAAATGGATGCAGTATGGAGGAGATGGGCAGAGTATTTTGAAAGATTGTTAAATGTAGAGGAGGGAAGGGTGGCTGAGATTGTGGCGGATGGAAGGGTGTAAGGAATAAATGTGTTGGGAGAGTTAAATGATTCTTTGATCACGAAGGAGGAAGTGGAGAAGGCAGTAAAGGAGATGAAAACAGGGAAAGCTGCAGGTATGGATGGGTGTGCTGTGGAATGCCTGAAGGGTGGTGGAGTGACTATTGTTGACTGGTTAGTAAGATTATTGAATGTGTGCTTTGAGAAAGGTATGGTGCCAATTGACTGGGCAAGTGCTTGTGTGGTCCCGTTGTATAAAGGCAAGGGTGATAAGTATGAATGTACTAGCTTTAGGGGTATAAGTCTGTTGAGTGTTGTAGGTAAGGTGTATGGTAGAGTGTTAATTATGAGAGTTAGAGAGGGTACATAGGGATTGATTGGTGATGAGCAGTGTGGCTTTAGGAGAGGGAGGGGATACGTTGATCAGGTGTTTGCTGTGAGACAAGTGTGTGAAAAGTATTTAGCAAAAGGCAAGGATGTGTTTTGGGCATTTATGGATTTAGAGAAAGCGTATGATAGAATTGATAGGGAGGCTTTGTGGACTGTTTTAAGATTGTATGGACTTGATGGTAGGTTACTAAAAGGGATGAAAAGTTTTTATGTAAATAGTAGAGCGTGTGTAAGAGTGGGAAATGCTGTGAGTGATTGGTTTCCCGTGAGAGTGGGGCTGCGACAGGGATGTGTGATGTCGCCATGGTTGTTTAATATTTACATGGATGGTGTTGTAAGGGAGGTGAATGCAAGAGTTTTAGGTGGAGGTCTGAGTCTGGTGAATGTTGATGGTGGAGAGTGGAATCTGAAGCAGCTGCTGTTTGCAGATGATACTGCACTGGTGACTGATTCAGAGGAGAGATTGAGACAGTTGGTAGAGGAGTTTGGAAGGGTGTGTGAAAGGAGGAAATTGAAAGTAAATGAGGATAAGAGTAAAGTGATGAAGTGTACGAGGTTGATAGATGGTAGGGGGATGAATATAGTTTTGAATGGTGAGTTGCTTGAGGAGGTAGATTGTTTTAAATATCTAGGGTCACATGTTGCTGTGGATGGAAGAATAGATGCAGAAGTGAAGTTTAGAATAAATGAAGTAGGAAAGGTGCTGGGAGGAATGAAAAAAGTGTTTAGATGTCGTTTGCTTAGAATGGATGTAAAGAGAAGGCTGTATGAGGGTGTTGTGGTACCGACTGCGTTATATGGGGCTGAAACATGGAATATGGGTGTAGTAGAGGGGAAAAGTTTGAATGTAATGGAGATGAGGTGTCTGAGGAATATGTGTGGAGTGACGCGTATGGATCGGGTGCGAAATGATGAAGTGCGAAGGAGAACTGGAGTTGTTCAGGAGATGGCTGGTAGAGTTGAGCAGAGGGTGTTGCGATGGTTTGGGCATATGGAGAGAATGGATAATGAGCGATTGGTGAAAAAGATAAATAGATCTGATGTGAGAGGTATAAGGCTGAGAGGAAGACCATGAATAGGATGGATGGACAGTGTGAAGAGAGCGTTGGATGCGAGAGGGATGTCTGTTGAGCGAGGAAGAGTGGCTGTGTGTGACAGAAATAAATGGAGAGAAATTGTGAATGAATAAGTGATGACGCAGCCCTGAGGGGATATTCTCCCGCATTTGGTCTGATCAGCTAGTCAGGTCAGGTGCGGGTAAGGGGATGGGTCTGTTATGATGTGGCAGGGGTAAATTAGTTCTGCTGTCGGGCCCTGCTGCGGATATCACTGATTGCATTGCGCAGTTGACCCTTGTGCGGTGTGGTGCGGTTAGGATCTGTCCGTTCTCCTCTTTGGGGCAAAGATGCGAATGAATGTGTTTGAATGGGTGAGTAAATGGGGAGTGTGTCGTCCTGTTTCGGCTACCTCCCTTTCGTTGGGGGAAGCAGCCTAGTTATATAGATAGATAGATAAAATTCATTAACTCCTAATCGTTGTCGCTATCAATACAGTTAGTACATACATAAAATAAGTATTTCATGACAACATTCCTTAGCAAAATGTGCCTCTTAATTATTGATTATTGCTATTACGAGATGTTTTCAACACCATCATTTTTACTGCAAGCGGAGACAGCATCTGAATTACCCAGTGACGATTCACTGCTAGTGATTCACCATTGGTTATTGAGGTATTTATTGTATGTGCAAAATCAGCTCACTTTGAATGTTATTGTACCCTTACCAGAAAAATATAAAAGTAAATGTAGTTTGACAAGCACATTAAAAGAGGTGTTTTGGGCGTGTTTTAGCGCCGACCATTGTTCAAGACCGCCGACTACGAAGAAATTTAAAACTTAGAGTCGTATGTCCGATATGTATCACATGTGTAAAAAACTGTAACCAAATACAGGGAGGGTTTTTTCAGCCCATATAGGTACACAGCAAGGATAACACTTATGTCGTAGTCGTGGGTGGGATAGGACGACGGAATTTTCTTACTGGTGACCAATCAAGCTACGACATAAGAAAGGGGATGGGAATTTCCAGGGCTATAAATGTATCAATTCTTGAGACTATTTGAAAATGGGTTCTATGTAGCACAAAACGTTAGAGAAAAGATAGAAATCAAGCTCTCAACTGTTTATCACTCCCACCCAACATTTCCATTTCTCATAAAAGATAATCTCTCTCTCTCTCTCTCTCTCTCTCTCTCTCTCTCTCTCTTCTCTCTCTCTATTTATAGCCTATATATGCTTCTGTGTGTGTGTGTGTGTGTGTGTGTGTGTGTGTGTGTGTGTGTGTGTGTGTGTTTATTTTGCCCTTGCAAACTTCAGCTAATTTTATTTATTTTCGGACCTGTGTTGCGAGGTTGGAGTTAGTGTTTTTTGTTTTTGTTTTTCATCACTTGAATATTTGTTCAGTTCCCTTTTGAATTTGTTTTTCTCAGTTTTTATGCAATCAGATTTAGTTATCTCGTGTTGCCTACTCTCATCTCATAACACTGGGTATTTTCAAAATTTAATAAAGAAGGGAACCCCGGGATAGGGACCTATGGGCATTGTGACTATGAGCCGACAGGCGGAGGGGGGTACGCCTAGCATCCTTTCAGTGTGGGCGCTAAGGGGCTAAACACTAACAAATCAACCAACTTCATTAACCTCTTTGCACCCCGCGTCCCCGATGTGGGACAGAACTGGGTATTTTCAAAATTTAATAAAGAAGGAAACCCCGGGGTAGGGACCTATGAGCTTCGCGACTATGAGCCGACAGGCTGAGGGCAGTATGCCTAGCACCCTTCCAGCATAATCCCTCGCACAGGAGCTCTGGGCACCAAGGGGTTAAACAAACACAAAGGCCACACATGTACACCAGGCCAGCAAGAAGTAAATATGATAAACAGTCAACACAAATACGGTACGCAAATTACAGTACATTACACAGACACACCAAAGTATCTCACACACACCAAGGTATATGGCTCATAAAATGCACAAATTATACATAGATAAAGCACAACTGCGTAGAGGAAAATATTTACAGATTTCACATATACACCTGAGTTAGATATTCAATTATATTGTCCATACAGATGCATCAGACTTATTGCAGTTACAAATATGCAGGTGACATAGATACACCATAATAAATACAACTAGTACAGAGACTAGATACAGTATGTCCGTCAGAGTTCAATAGGTATACAGTACACAGACCACAAACACTATATATACTTAAACCAAATAGATATGCTGACCACATAGATAGACAGACCACACAGAAATACAAGCACACACACACACACACACACACACACACACACACACACACACACACACACACACACACACACACACACACACACAGACCATACAGATGCACAGACCACACAGATGCACAGACTACACAGATGCACAGACCACACACTCACAGAACACACAGATGCACAGACCACACAGATGCACAGACCACACAGATACACATACCACACGTATTCACACAGACAACAGATACACAGATCATGCATACACAGATTACACAGATACACAGACCACATAGTTACACATACCATACAGACACGCAGACCACACAGTTACACTGACCACACAGATACACAAGCCACACAGACACACAGACCATACATACACAGACCAACATATACATACAACACAAACGCACAGACCACACAGATATGCAGACCAACATATATACAAACCACACAGATACGCAGACCACACAGATACACAGACCACACAGATACACAGACCACACAGATGCATAGACCACACGGATACACAGACCACACAGGTACACAGACCACAGAGATACATAGACCACACAGATACACAGACCACACGGATACACAGACCACACAGGTACACAGACCATACAGATGCACAGACCAAACAGGTACACAGACCACACAGATACGCAGACCACACAGATACACAGACCACACAGATACACGGATCACACGGGTACACAGACCACACAGGTACACAGACCACACAGATATGCAGACCACACAGATACACAGACCACAGCGATACACAGATCCAAGAGGATCAACACATTCTTCAAAGCTACCCTGTAAGTGCAAGTAACTGGACTCAAGTCACTCAAGACCTAAAGCGTATCCCACAAAAGGCACTGCTCTACAAGTGAGTCAAGTTTGGCATAGAACACTGGTTTCTCATCAAGATCACTAATCTCATTAGGAGCGTACACTGTTAAAAGAAGAAGCCAAATGTGTGTTGCAATCTCTCAGCATTATACGCTCATAGCTGGAGTAACCCCATCGACAAAATACGTAGAAAATAACATAGAAACGTGAATACAAGATCAGAGTTTGCTGTCGCCCCTGTGGGATATTATAGAGTCTCTTTAACAGTGCATTATGGTTTTTTGTGCTCGTTATTTATTTATAAACGTTGAAATCACACAAACAAATCCCAACTCGAAGTGAAAGCTGAGAGGATATAGGTCAACTGACAAGCTCCCTGGCGCCTGGTATCCCCCCACAGTATCAAAACAATATCGATACAAAACCAACACAAACACAATACAGTATTCATGTATGGTTGCGTGTTTCCATTCTAGGGATCAGAAGACAAAATTTGATAAGATCCTTGCTGTACGATGATCTCAGGTTTTGCAGCCACATAGTAGACCATGTGATCCTTTAAATTTCCTCCATTTCTAATGCCGTTATGTTCATCTCCCTTTAGTACTTTTCTCTCATATCCTTTCTGACTGGCAGTATGCATTTCATCAGGGAAGCTCCAATGGCGATGTTCTGACATTCTCTTCATATGCTTTGTCAGCCTTCTCTCAGGAATTATGTGAAACCTTTGCCAGTGCAGTTAACTTCTAAGAAGCTCATGGCCGGTTCCTGTGCAAATCTGTAATTACCAAATTGATATCTCATGGTTGTTATCACTCTTCTGGTGCCTTCATCTCTACCTTCTTTTCTGTCCATTCCACAGCTGCTGTTGTGGACGGCCATTTTTATTCCCCTGAAGCTGTCAATAGATATACTCCTCAGGATTCAGTACTCTGACCAACTTTCTTCTTCCGATTCATCAGCCATCTTCTGAACTGGAGATTAAGATGTTTCCACTCATACATTGATGATCCCAACGCTTCACTTCTAAACCCATTTCTCATAACCTCCATTGCACTAGTCACTTCAACAATCACGAGGTGTTGTTTTCGCACACCTGATTCCAGACTTGTCTAGTAATTCAGATTCTTATACAAGAAAGTTTGTTATTTATGATGCATCAAAAATCACTGATATTATCTTTCATCCTGTCAATATCGTTCTCAGTACAAAGCTCGGTCCATCATCAATTGTTTATATTCTTGTAAAATTCTCTTGAGCTCTGACATGGAAAACAAATCATTACTTGCCAATTAAACACCAATTTTCAGAGTGTGGCTGGGCTAAACAGATCCCGTACTTGCCGTTGCAGAGTTTAATCAAAGCCCTCGTTGGTCCCTGTGTGGAGTACTGAACTTATGTTTGTCTGGAGTGGGTGGAGGGTGGGAGGCTCAGTACATACATCTCGAAACATGATGGAGGTATTATTATTATTATTTTTTTGTCTTATCAGTTGACTTTCATATACTCCCTTCAGCTTTTTTTTTCACTACATTGTTGTATCTCTTTCCTTCTATTGTCAGTATTTAAGTGATCACTGATCTTTTGATGCGTTCTTGTATCCCTCCCCGATTATGATGAATGTGCAGCACCGTTATAAAAACACAAACGTACTCCTTTTTTTTTTTTTTGTCTACCACTTTCATGCAAGTGTTTTAATGCTCTCAGTCCTTCATGTATTAACTGGTCAGATCCGGAAATGTCCTCATTAATCTGTGTTTTCTTCTGTCAATTAGCTCTGGACTTAAAACACGTTATGTCAAGGCATATACACACATACAAATCTTGGTTTTTGCCCTCTTTTGTTATTATCGCTTTTTGGTCTTAGGAGCAGCTTTTTGTAGGCTTCCAACCTTTGACTTTTATATTGTTTTCCTTGTTCTTAGTAGCATTATGCTGATGTCATTGCAGGGTGACCTGTTTGGACATGGGAATGATTAATTTTTAAATATCGCAAAACATCAGTATGAACCAGAAAATAAGCACCTCTAATTCTCATATATTTGGACGCTCAAGACGCAGGTAAATATATTAAACCATTATGTATTATTCAGTCACTCTCATTTGATGGATAGTTTTGTCTTTTTAAAGATTATTTTTCTTAACTCAGTTGCAAAATAAGTCTGCCGCGGCTCTATTTCATTTCTTTACCAGTTGTTAGTGACTACCAGAATATTATAATGTTAATTTCTTATAACAGTACATCATTCAAGATGGAGAGATGGTATTTTTACGCCTAGTTACAGTGAACAGATTTTAGTTAATAATACACAACTCATTCTCTGAGTTTCGTGGAAATGATTAAGTCATCTGTATTTAGCTGGAATGAAATACAAAGCTAATCATAAGTCAGTGTTTTTGCCTTTATACTCAGGTATTTATCCAAAAGTTGAACAAAGCCCCCAGTTCTACTCAGAATATAATGCAGTGCGTGTCTTTAGCAGGAAGGTGGTAAAATGCTCCTTCACCATCCCATTTCGATCTGTGGCTGACCCAGGAGATTTTGGCCAGACATGTATGCTAACTTTGACGATTTTCTTACAAAATTAAATGCATTGGTTCCCTTAATTAAATTTAAAATTGAATGGGAAAATAATGGTTCTCTTCCATTTTTAGATGTATTTGTACACAGGGATGAACTTGGGACACTTAGCTTTTCTGTATACAGGAAACCAACTCAGTGCAATTAGTATATACATTATTATTCATATCACCACAGTTCCACCAAAATGTCAGTTATTTCTTCTATGTTCCTCAGAGCACTCAGAATTAGTAATCCCCAACATCTGGATACGGAAAACGCTAAAATATGGAAAATAATTTTAGATCTAAAATGTCCCAGTTGGTTTATAAGGCAAGCGTATTTTAAAGCCAGAAAAGCCTTTTTTGTACCTAGACCAACATCACAAAGTCAGCAAAATAAGCCATACATCACAGTTCTGTATGTGTCAAGTCTTAGCTTGGTGAAGTCTGTGAGTCATGATTTGGATGTAAACATTGCATTTTCATATACTTCCACCTTAAGATCAATGTTAGTAAAGAATAAACCCATTAGTAACGAAACTGCAGGGGTATACAAAATTCCATGTAGAGACTGTGATTTGCTTTGTATTAGTGAAACTGGAGGGGATTTGGACACTCGCATAAGTAACACAAGTATGCTTGTAAGATAGGCAATATAAATAACGCAGTGTACGTTCACTCTTCAGAAAACGACCATAGAATCGACTGGAATTCTAGCCAAATATTGTATTAATGTAGTAACTATATGAAACGTAGGATAGTCTAAGATGTATGTATAGAGATATATAATAATTTTAACCATAGTGAAGGTATGTATAAATTAGATCCAGTGATGAGAGAATGGTGGGTTGCACAGCCAGATTCAATTTCAGAAATGAAAGAAAGAAGATGATTAAAGATAAAAAGATATGCCCAATAATAGTAAATGAAAACAAAGCAACGTTTCAGTTGGAAATAAGAAACAGATTTCAGGCTCTAAGTAATGCTGAATGTGACACTGATGGGCTGAATGACAGACTAACGAAAGTGCTAAGGTAATCAGCATAGGTAGTAGGAAAACCCAATACAACCAAAACCAAGAAGTATTCAGAAAAGACACTCGAGCTTATGAAAAAGTGAAAGGGAATGAAAGTAAAGCTAAAGAAAGACGAAATAGAACGAGCAGAATTAAATAAGCTTATCAACAAAAGACAAAGAGAAGAAAAAAGAAAGAGAAACATGGATCAGTTCAAAGAAACCATCAAAAATAGAAAAAGTCTGAAACAGGTCCAAAGTAAAATGGCTCTAGGAAAGCAACAAATGATATCACTGAAAGAAAAAAAAAACGGTGAAATCATTAAATGCAGAGATAAGATGGTGAAGAGAGTTGAAGAATTTTACAGAGAACTGTATGCATCAAAGACAGTAGTACCAATAGCTAACTTTTCAGTTGACACAAGTAAGATATCTGAGGTAACACCAGACGAAGTAAATATTTGTCTTAAAAATATGAAAAGAGGGAAGGCTCCATGAGAAGATGGAATAGTAACAGATTTACTGTTGGATGCAGGAGTCGAAGTACAAAATAGGCTTGCTCACTTATTTACCCACTGTATAAAACAGAAGAAAATTCTCAAAACATGGTGTAATGCAATAGTTATTTTACTCTACAAAAAAAGGTGACTCAAAAGATCTTAGTAACTATCGGCCCATTAGCTAATTATCAGTCATTTTCAAACTCTTCACTAAAGTCCTTACTAACAGAATAACAACAATTTTGGAGGAAAACCAACCTCATGAACAGGCAGGATTTCGAAGCGGGTATTCGACCATTGATCATCTACATACAATGAACCAGCTAATTGAGAAAACTATAGAATATAATAAACCACTTTGCTTAGGTTTTGTTGATTACGGAAAGGCTTTCGACTCAGTGGAGCACTTAGGAATTATAAATTCATTGCGAGAACAAGGAATGAATGAGAACATTGTAAACCTGCTCGAAAACATATATAAAGAGGGAACTGCTACAGTTAAATTACATAAGGACTCAGAAAAAATTAAGATTGAGAAGAGTGTGCGTCAGGGAGATACAATTTCACCAAAATTATTTACAGCATGCCTAGAAAGTATTTTCAGAAAGCTTGACTGGGAAAACAGAGGAGTGAATATTGATGGAGAAAAACTAAACCATTTAAGATTGCAGATGACATTGTCCTAATCTCAGAAACAGTGGAGACATTGCAAGAAATGTTAAATGACCTAAACAGAGAAAGTCTGAAAGCAGGACTGAAGATGAACCGAAGTAAAACTAAAGTAATGTTTAATCCACAAACACCAAAGAGCGTTATCAGAATAAGCGATGAAATTCTTGAAGAAGTTAAGGAGTACAACTGCATGGGACAAATACTAAAATTAACGAAAGATAACGATAGCGAAATAAAAAGACGCATTACAATTGGATGGAAAGCTTTCGGTAAACATAGAGACATTATGAAAAGTAGTTTGCCAGTTTGTATGGAACGAAAAGTATATAACGAATGTATAATTCCAGCTATGACGTATGGTTGTGAGTCCTGGAAACTGACAAAATCAATGGAAAATAAACTAATCCGTTCTCAGAGAGCAATGGAAAGGTCAATGTTGGGAATATCTTTGAGAGACATAAAAAGATCAACTTGGGTGAGAGAGCAGACTAAAGTCAAAGATATTATAGAAGTTATAAAAGAACAGAAATGGAGGTGGGCTGGCCATATAGCAAGAATAAGGGATATCCAATGGAGTAAGAGGCTGACGGACTGGACACCAAAAGAATGTAAGCGTAGCAGAAGAAGGCCAGACAGAAGATGGAGAGATGATATAGAGAAATTTGCAGGGAAAATGTGGCAAAGATTGGCTCAGTCAAGGAATTCGTGGAAAAGGTTGGGGGAGGCCTTTGTTCAGCAGTGGACTAGTTATGGCTGATGATGACGATGATGATGATGATGAGAGGATTAGTGGCAAGGTCCTTGCCGCCCTTTTTAATCCCTCACTCAGGTCGTGGATAGAGTAGAGGGAGAGTCAGGTGAGGCCACATCAGGTGTGGCTGGGAAAAGGTGTCCTCATCTTGCATATAAGCAGCTTCTCAGCATCCGCCCCTCTCCCGATGATGACTCAAGGTGCCTGGAACCACTGTCTGACTCTCTTCTTTTTCATTTCTGCAACATTCGCGGCCTTTCCACCTCTCCTCCTCTAAACCTCACCTTCTTTTTCTAACGGAGACTCAGCTGTCTGAGGCAACCGACAGCAAACCCTTTTCTGTATCCTCCTACTTTCTCTATACTCATTTCAAAGCCAAAGGTGGCTGTTGTGTATATATACGCAACGACTTATCTTGCTCTCGTGTTCCTGAACTCGATTCCTCTGAATTCTCTACATTCTGGCTTCGGCTTTCCTGTCATTCTCTGACTAAATATATCTGTGCTGTTTACTTATCCCCTAATTCTACTGACTATCAAAAATTCTTCGACTATCTTACTTCTACGATGGAACACATTCTATCCATTTCTCCTTTCTCTGAAATCTCCATTCTAGGAGATTTCAATGTTCACCACCACCATTGGCTCTCCTCTCCTTTCACGGATCTACCTGGTGAACAAGCCTACATCTTTTCTATCCTTAATGACCTAGAACAGCTTGTACAGCACCCTACCCGTATCCCTGACTGCATTGGAGAGAGCTCCATCATACTTGACCTCTTCCTCACAACTAATCCTTCTGCTTACTCTGTTAATCTTTTCTCTCCTTTGGGCTCCTCTGATCACAACCTTATTACCTTAACCTGTCCTATCACTCCGGTATGGCCCGTGGACCCTCCAGGGAAACGTCGTCTGTGGCATTTTGGAGCCGCGGACTGGGAGGCCCTCAGGCGGTACTTCTTTGATTTTCCCTGGAATGATTATTGCTATCGTGGGCGGGAGCCATCTGAGTGTGCCTTGCGCATTACGGAGGTTATTCTCTCGGGCATGGAAGCATACATTCCTTTCTCATATCCTTTGACTAACGCAAGAAAGCCTTGGTTTAATCACGCTTGTTCTAATGCTGTCCGCAACAAGGAGAGGACCTACAAAAGGTACCGGAGCCAACCCACCCCTGAATCACATCATCTTTACATTTCTGCCCGGAATCGTCTGTTCTTCGCTCTACTAAAAATAATTTCATCCATACTAAATGCTCTCAACTCTCCAACTCGAATTCTTCCTGCTCCTTCTGGCACCTTGCCAAAAATCTTTCTAACAACTTTACCTCATCATCCTTCCCTCCTCTTTTCTACTCTGATGGTTCTGTAGTTATTTCTTCTACTGATAAAGCAGATCTCTTCGCACAGACTTTCTCCTCCAATTCCATCTTAGACGATTCCGGTGCTGTTCCTCCATCACTTCCCCCCTCTGACTTCCTCATGGCTGACATTAAAATTTCTTCAGTTGATGTATTTTCTGCCATCACTGGCCTCAGTACTAACAAGGCATATGGGCCTGATGGGGTCCCTCCTGTTGTTCTCAAGAACTGTGCTTCTGTGCTTACACCCTGCCTAGGCAAACTCTTTTGCCTTTGTCTGTCAACTTGTACCTTTCCTTCTTGCTGGAAGTTTGCTCTCATTCAGCCAGTCCCAAAGAAGGGTGACCACTCCCAACCCTCCAACTATCGTCCAATTGCTTTAACGTCCTGTATTTCAAAAGTTTTAGGAGTCAATTCTCAATAGAAAAATTTTAAGGCATCTTTCCTATCACAACCTTCTTTCCGATCGTCAGTATGGGTTCCGTCAGGGACGCTCCACTGGCGATCTTCTCACCTACCTTGCAGACTCCTGGTCATCCTCCTTTCGGGACTTTGGCGAAAGCTTTGCCATTGCACTTGACATCTCAAAGGCTTTCGATCGAGTCTGGCATAAATCTTCAATTTCCAAACTGCCCTCCTACGGTTTCTATCCTTCTATCTGTGCCTTCATCGTTAGCTTCCTTTCTGGTCGTTCTATAGCCGCTGTTGTAGACGGCCATCATTCTTCTCCTAGATCTATCAACAGTGGTGTTCCTCAGGGCTCTGTCCTATCACCAACTCTCTTCCTTTTATTCATCAATGATCTTCTAAGCTGTACATCTAACCCTATCCACTCATACGCTGATGACTCCACCTTTCACCTTTCCATTCGGTTCCCGCAACGCCCATCTCAACAGTTAGTTCAACAAACAAGGGATGAGGCTATGGCACACCTAATGTCTGACTTGGCTCGTATCTCTGACTGGGGTAAAAATAATATGGTTGTTTTTAATGCATCTAAGACTAAGTTCTTACATCTAGCAACCCGACAAAATCTTCCACAGGTATACTCACTAATGTTTAATAATATTCAGCTTAATCCTGCATCATCCTTGAACATGCTTGGGGTTTCATTTACTCGGGACTTATCTTGGAAAGATCATATTACATCTCTTGTAAAATCTGCTTCCAAGAGATTGGGTGTGCTAAGCCGACTCCGCTCTTTCTTTACCCCTGCACGATTGTTGTCTCTATACAGGGGTTTTATCCGCCCCTGTGTGGAGTACAACTCTCATGTGTGGGGAGGCTCCCCACATACAGCTCTTCTCAATAGGGTGGAGTCAAAGGCTTTTCGTCTCATTAACTCTCCTCCTCTTACTGACTCCCTTCAACCTCTGTCTCTTCGCCGCACTGTTGCCTAGGTATATATACCTAGCTTGATTGCTACTTCCACAGCCTAGCAAGATCTATTGGCAGGGTGTGGTGGTGTTATAAAAAAGAGATACAAGGTAAGGCAGTGGATGTTGGAGTGGCCCTAATGTGATAGGCCAATGTTTCGAAACTTTCTGCACTGATGTTTGCAATTCATGCTGTATTGTTACGTGAAGGCGAAGGGAACTGCAAGGCTTGGTAAATGAGTTTGATAGGATGAGTACGAAACAAAGTCTGAGGTGAACGTAGGGAAGAGTTAATTTACTGTATGGTCGTCGAGAGAAATGAAGTCTCACGATGTACAGTAAGGTTGGATGATGAGGAAATGAAAATATGAGTTCATTTAAGTACTTGGGTAGTGTGATGTGATGAGTAAGGATGGAAGTTTGGAGGGTGAAGTGCTTGAAAGGGTACAGCAAGAAAGAAAAGTTGCTAGTTCTTTGAAAGCGGTGATAAGAAACAGGGAAGTGAACATGGAAGTAAAAAAGTCACTGCATGACAGTATTGTGATACCAACTCCAACGGATAGGGGCTGAAGAGTCACACTATCGTGACCATGAAATTCGATACAAAAACCCACACTGGCAGACGAAAAAAGATGTATTCCAAACAGTTTCGGCGACAGCTGTCGCCCTCTTCAGTGGATCTAAAGACCAAGAGTGGTACATACAATTTTTTTTTTTTTTATGCAAGGAAGAAGGAACCAAAGGCCATGAGCCCGCAGTAACAGCTCTCTCAAAGAGAAAAAGAAAATACAATAGAGAGCCAAATTCAAGATCCGATCATTTTGAGATGCCTGGACACACTGCGTTTGAAAGACTGGAGATCATAGGCAGCAGGAAATACAGACAGAGGGAGGCAGTTCCAGAGCTGACCTGTTGCATAAATGAAAGACTGGGAGTAACGGTTAACTCTTGCATTAGAGAGTTGGACAGAAAATGGATGAGAGTTTGCTGCCAGACGGGTGCTACGCGCCCGTCGTAGAGATGGAGGAATGCAAGCAGACAGTTCAGAGGAGCAGTGACCATTAAAGTAGCGATAGAAAAGAGATAAAGATGCAACAGTACGGCGAAAAGACAGAGATTGAAGGGAGTCAGTAAGAGGAGGAGAGTTAATGAGACGAAAAGCCTTTGACTCCACCCTATTGAGAAGGGCTGTATGTGGGGAGCCTCCCCACACATGAGAGTTGTACTCCACAAAGGGGCGGATAAAACCCCTGTATAGAGTCAACAATTGTGCTGGGGTAAAGAAAGAGCGGAGTCGGCTTAGCACACCCAATCTCTTGGAAGCAGATTTTACAAGAGATGTAATATGATCTTTCCAAGATAAGTCCCGAGTAAATGAAACCCCAAGCATATTCAAGGATGGGGCAGGATAAAGCTGAATATTATTAAACATTAATGGGTATACCTGTGGAAGATTTTGTCGGGTTGATAGGTGTTAGAACTGAGTCTTAGATGCATTAAAAACAACCATATTATTTTTACCCCAGTCAGAGATACGAGCCAAGTCAGACATTAGGTGTGCCATAGCCTCATCCATTGTTTGTTGAAGTAACTGTTGAGATGGGCGTTGCGGGAACCGAATGGAAAGGCGAAAGGTGGAGTCATCAGTGTATGAGTGGATAGGGTTAGATATACAGCTTAGAAGATCATTGATGAATAAAAGGAAGAGAGTTGGTGATAGGACAGAGCCCTGAGGAACACCACTGTTGATAGATCTAGGAGAAGAACAATGGCCGTCTACAACAGCGGCTATAGAACGACATGGGTGAGACAGGAGGTGGAAGGGTTGTTGATAGAGCTTTGATGGACTATGTGGTTGTGTCTAGGAATGTAATAGGAAGATTGTTGGATGTGAGAGTTCTGAGAGGGGAGGGTGGAGGTATGTCTGACCACTACCTGGTGGAGGGAAATTTAAGAGTAGGTAAGAGATGGGTGAGAGCTAGGAGGGTTAGGTGTGGCAGGGAGGTTTTGAAAGTGAGTGAGTTGGATAAAAGAGAGAAAAAGATAGAAAATCAGGAGAAATTGAAATATGAGTGGAACGCAGTGAAAGATCGGGAAAATGGCAGAGTGGAGGAGGAATGGCAGTTGTTTAAGAGTGCTGTGGTGGGGCATGCAGAAGAGGTGTGTGGTGTGAGACGTGTGGGTGGTGGTGTAAGAAAAGGAAGTGAATGGTGGTGCGAGGAAGTAAGTATGGCTGTGGCTGAGAAGAGACGTGCATATGAAGTGTGGCTGCAGAGGAAGGATGAGATGTCATATGAAAGGTATAAGGAAAAGAGGAACAGAGCGAGACGGGCTGTGTGTCATGCTAAAGTGGCAGCAGATGAGAGGTGGGGTAGGCGGCTAACAGAGAATTTTCAACAGAATAAGAAAATGTTTTGGAAGGATGTGAAAAGGGTGCGAAAGGGAGAGTCCGGAAAGGAAGAACGAGTAAAATCAGAGGATGGAAGGATGTTAATTGAAATGGATGCAGTATGGAGGAGATGGGCAGAGTATTTTGAAAGATTGTTAAATGTAGAGGAGGGAAGGGTGGCTGAGATTGTGGCGGATGGAAGGGTGTAAGGAATAAATGTGTTGGGAGAGTTAAATGATTCTTTGATCACGAAGGAAGAAGTGGAGAAGGCAGTAAAGGAGATGAAAACAGGGAAAGCTGCAGGTATGGATGGGTGTGCTGTGGAATGCCTGAAGGGTGGTGGAGTGACTATTGTTGACTGGTTAGTAAGATTATTGAATGTGTGCTTTGAGAAAGGTATGGTGCCAATTGACTGGGCAAGTGCTTGTGTGGTCTCGTTGTATAAAGGCAAGGGTGATAAGTATGAATGTACTAGCTTTAGGGGTATAAGTCTGTTGAGTGTTGTAGGTAAGGTGTATGGTAGAGTGTTAATTATGAGAGTTAGAGAGGGTACATAGGGAGTGATTGGTGATGAGGAGTGTGGCTTTAGGAGAGGGAGGGGATGCGTTGATCAGGTGTTTGCTGTGAGACAAGTGTGTGAAAAGTATTTAGCGAAAGGCAAGGATGTGTTTTGGGCATTTATGGATTTAGAGAAAGCGTATGATAGAATTGATAGGGAGGCTTTGTGGACTGTTTTAAGATTGTATGGACTTGATGGTAGGTCACTAAAAGAAATGAAAAGTTTTTATGTAAATAGTAGAGCGTGTGTAAGAGTGGGAAATGCTGTGAGTGATTGGTTTCCCGTGAGAGTGGGGCTGCGACAGGGATGTGTGATGTCGCCATGGTTGTTTAATATTTACATGGATGGTGTTGTAAGGGAGGTGAATGCAAGAGTTTTAGGTGGAGGTCTGAGTCTGGTGAATGTTGATGGTGGAGAGTGGAATCTGAAGCAGCTGCTGTTTGCAGATGATACTGCACTGGTAACTGATTCAGAGGAGAGATTGAGACAGTTCGTAGAGGAGTTTGGAAGGGTGTGTGAAAGGAGGAAATTGAAAGTAAATGAGGATAAGAGTAAAGTGATGAAGTGTACGAGGTTGAGAGATGGTAGGGGGATGAATATAGTTTTGAATGGTGAGTTGCTTGAGGAGGTAGATTGTTTTAAATATATAGGGTCACATGTTGCTGTGGATGGAAGAATAGATGCAGAAGTGAAGTTTAGAATAAATGAAGTAGGAAAGGTGCTGGGAGGAATGAAAAAAGTGTTTAAATGTCGTTCGCTTAGAATGGATGTAAAGAGAAGGCTGTATGAGGGTGTTGTGGTACCGACTGCGTTATATGGGGCTGAAACATGGAATATGGGTGTAGCAGAGGGGAAAAGTTTGAATGTAATGGAGATGAGGTGTCTGAGGAATATGTGTGGAGTGACGCGTATGGATCGGGTGCGAAATGATAAAGTGCGAAGGAGAACTGGGGTTGTTCAGGAGATGGCTGGTAGAGTTGAGCAGAGGGTGATGCGATGATTTGGGCATATGGAGAGAATGGATAATGAGCGATTGGTGAAAAAGATAAATAGATCTGATGTGAGAGGTGTAAGGCTGAGAGGAAGACCATGAATAGGATGGATGGACAGTGTGAAGAGAGCGTTGGATGCGAGAGGGATGTCTGTTGAGCGAGGAAGAGTGGCTGTGTGTGACAGAAATAAATGGAGAGAAATTGTGAATGAATAAGTGATGACGCAGCCCTGAGGGGATATTCTCCCGCATTTGGTCTGATCAGCTAGTCAGGTCAGGTGCGGGTAAGGGGATGGGTCTGTTATGATGTGGCAGGGGTAAATCAGTTCTGCTGTCGGGCCCTGCTGCGGATATCACTGATTGCATTGCGCAGTTGACCCTTGTGCGGTGTGGTGCGGTTAGGATCTGTCCGTTCTCCTCTTTGGGGCAAAGATGCGAATGAATGTGTTTGAATGGGTGAGTAAATGGGGAGTGTGTCGTCCTGTTTTGGCTACCTCCCTTTCGTTGGGGGAAGCAGCCTAGTTATATAGATAGATAGATAAAATTCATTAACTCCTAATCGTTGTCGCTATCAATACAGTTAGTACATACATAAAATAAGTATTTCATGACAACATTCCTTAGCAAAATGTGCCTCTTAATTATTGATTATTGCTATTACGAGATGTTTTCAACACCATCATTTTTACTGCAAGCGGAGACAGCATCTGAATTACCCAGTGACGATTCACTGCTAGTGATTCACCATTGGTTATTGAGGTATTTATTGTATGTGCAAAATCAGCTCACTTTGAATGTTATTGTACCCTTACCAGAAGAATATAAAAGTAAATGTAGTTTGACAAGCACATTAAAAGAGGTGTTTTGGGCGTGTTTTAGCGCCGACCATTGTTCAAGACCGCCGACCACGAAGAAATTTAAAACTTAGAGTCGCATGTCCGATATGTATCACATGTGTAAAAAACTGTAACCAAATACAGGGAGGGTTTTTTCAGCCCATATAGGTACACAGCAAGGATAACACTTATGTCGTAGTCGTGGGTGGGATAGGACGACGGAATTTTCTTACTGGTGACCAATCAAGCTACGACATAAGAAAGGGGATGGGAATTTCCAGGGCTATAAATGTATCAATTCTTGAGACTATTTGAAAATGGGTTCTATGTAGCACAAAACGTTAGAGAAAAGATAGAAATCAAGCTCTAAACTGTTTATCACTCCCACCCAACATTTCCATTTCTCATAAAAGATAATCTCTCTCTCTCTCTCTCTCTCTCTCTCTCTCTCTCTCTCTCTCTCTCTCTCTCTCTCTCTCTTTCTCTTTCTCTCTCTCTCTATTTATAGCCTATATATGCTTCTGTGTGTGTGTGTGTGTGTGTGTGTGTGTGTGTGTGTGTGTGTGTGTGTGTGTGTGTGTGTGTGTGTTTCCAGTGTTTAGTTATATATTTTTGGAAATAATTTAACTTGACCAAAGATCTGTAATCTCCGCATTTTGAATGCCGAGCTGTAATATGATATGACTGGTATAAGACGGTGGAAATCCGGGATTAATTTCATGTATTGTTAATAAAGTCTTAAACTTATGTAAAATCAAGCAAATTATGGTGGACTGCCTGCAGTTATATTCTGCTTGTTATGCATGTAGGGAGAGTATGATTATTGCTTCCATGGCCGTGAGCCATCTGAGTGTGCCTTGCGCATTACGGAGGTTATTCTCTCGGGCATGGAAGCATACATTCCTTTCTCATATCCTTTGACTAACGCAAGAAAGCCTTGGTTTAATCACGCTTGTTCTAATGCTGTCCGCAACAAGGAGAGGGCCTACAAAAGGTACCGGAGCCAACCCACCCCTGAATCACATCATCTTTACATTTCTGCCCGGAATCGTGCTAAGTCTGTTCTTCGCTCTACTAAAAATAATTTCATCCATACTAAATGTTCTCAACTCTCCAACTCGAATTCTTCCCGCTCCTTCTGGCACCTTGCCAAAAATCTTTCTAACAACTTTACCTCATCATCCTTCCCTCCTCTTTTCTACTCTGATGGTTCTGTAGTTATTTCTTCTACTGATAAAGCAGATCTCTTCGCACAGACTTTCTCCTCCAGTTCCACCTTATACGATTCCGGGGCTATTCCTCCATCACTTCCCCCCCTCTGACTTCCTCATGGCTGACATTAAAATTTCTTCAGTTGATGTATTTTCTGCCATCGCTGGCCTCAGTACTAACAAGGCATATGGGCCTGATGGGGTCCCTCCTGTTGTTCTCAAGAATTGTGCTTCTGTGCTTACACCCTGCCTAGGCAAACTCTTTTGCCTTTGTCTGTCAACTTGTACCTTTCCTTCTTGCTGGAAATTTGCTCTCATTCAGCCAGTCCCAAAGAAGAGTGACCACTCCCAACCCTCCAACTATCGTCCAATTGCTTTAAC